>NW_008652070.1:7393-29421 GCF_000695815.1 Acanthisitta chloris | reverse complement strand
TATATTATAATCTAATAGATTTCAAAGCACATTACTAACCAATGGGAAGAATGTGTTCATAGTTCTTCATCCTCATAGTAAAAATGAGGAAAATCAAGTATAGAGAGACAGGGGACAATCTTCACTGACTTGCATTGTCTCAGATTAGACACCTTTATTTGATTATTCTCTAAGATACAAAATTTTAATCTTATTTTTTCAGTTGTGTTCTGTCCTGCCTGGCAAATTCTGGAGGGCTTTTTTGCTCTGTTGGAGTCAAAGGCAAAGATTCTTGAAAGATTTTGGCCAAAAAAAGGATCCAGAGATGGAATGAAAAGCTTCACATGAAGAAAAAACTTCCTGATGAAACAAAAATAAATTTCCACTAGAAAACTTTATTTCTAATCTGTATAGACCCTAAGACTCAGCTAGCTTTTACTTGGGCATTGTAATAATTTTCCTTACAGGTTATCCTTTCAGCTGAAATTTCCAGCAAAAGTGCTGCTCAATGGATTTAGTCTCAGACACAGTTTTGCCCCCTGCCTTCTAGTTCATTTCACACTGATATAGACTCAGTGTCCATATCAGACCATTATGGATGGTCCTTAAGGCCTGGTGGTGTGGCATCAAGGACTTTATAATTTGCATGTGACACTACATCAGAAAATGCTCAGCAGACACTCACTTGTTCTGTCACAAAACTGTTTTCCCCTTGATTTACTCACTTCCTCTATCCTTCACTTCATCCCATGGAATGATCTCTCAGGTAGAAGAAAGAGTCCTCAGAATCATTTTTCTTCTCTCTTTCATCCATAAATCAGTAATTCCACACTGTGAAGATGTCAGCCAGCAGTAACTTCCCTAACCCAGAGTACATCAGCTAAAGAGTGAGAAGCTGATTGTCAGTGAGTAAAACAAATATAGACTTTTAAAAATGGGATTCTTTTTTTAAGTACATAGGATAAGTATATATTGACAGATGTATTTGACCCATAATCACTGTTTTTTCCCTTTTCAGAATCTGTGCTTTCATTTGGAAAGTTCAGTACTGGATAAAAGTCACCTGGGCAAACACTGCTTAGGAAAATCAACCTTATGGAAACTTGGATGAGAGCAGAACATCATTGTATATATCTCAAGTGACCTTTCAGATATCTCAGTAAAGCTTATGGATGGATTCAAAGGTGATATTGGGGACTATAATTTTTCATTTTAATTGTTTCCAGTCCACATGTGTTACCTGAGTCCTATACCCATGCTCAGCAAAAATACCATCCCAATATTGTGCAACAGCTCAATGCCCCAGAAGTCTTTTTCTCCATCTCAAGAGCAGCCATGAGAGAGGGTAATTCCTTGAGTTGGAGATCCTGGAGGAAAATATTTTTTGATAGAGAGACATTTTACCAAGGCCTCTAAAGACAGGACAAGGGGCAACAATTTTAAAATGACAGAAGATAGGTTTAGATGAGCTATTAGGAAGAAATTCTTCACTGTGATGGTGGTGAGGCACTAGCACAGGTTGCCCAGAGAAGATGAGTGCTCCCCATCCCTGGAATTATTCAAGACCAGGTTGGATGGGGACTAGCACAGGTTGCCCAGAGAAGATGAGGGCTCCCCATACCTGGAATTATTCAAGACCAGGTTGGGTGGGGCCTGGAGCAAGTGGGTGGCATCCCTGCCCATGACAGGGGACTTAGAACTAGATGGTCTTTGAAGGTTCCTTCCAACCCAAACCATTCTGTGAATCTAGGCAAAGTCTTTGGTTACACTATATGACCAATTTTCCTCAGAGTTGTGTACCTGAGCAGCACAGTGATCAGAAAAAAAGCAGAAAAGTTTCCATGGAAACTCTGTCTTGAATTCAGCAAAGTTCATCAAGTCTAACAAGATTCAGAGAAAACACTGCAGGGCTGATAAATTGGTATTTTCCCTGGAACTTCTTAATAGAAGCCCTGAAAATGTAGAGAGAGGCCTTTCTGGTAAACTTAGGCCTCTTAATAGTTCAGCCATGCCTTTTGCAAAACTGAAAGATGGAGTGAATCACTCACATAAATATTCAGTTTTAACTCCACTTGCACCTGCCACAGCTCCTGCTGCCTTTGCAGCCCAGTGAAGACCTGGCACTGGTCTCAATGGCAATGCTAAGTACTTCTTTTTATTTAGCTCTTCCAGCAATACTCTGTTGCACTGAAATCTGCTTGTCTATTCTTAAATATCACCAACACCTTGCTGTGATCACTGGAGATGAAAGTTTATCCTGCAGGTTTATTATGCCTTGAGAAAACAAATTACTTCCTGACACTCACCCGTCTCTCGTTTTCAATACCCTTAAATGATTCTCTCACTGACTTCCTGATGTTCATCTTCTCAGCATCTACCCGAGGCTGACAGCCGTCAGAAATTCAAAGAGATGCTACTTTTCCTAAAGATTGAGAGCTGGAAACTGATATTGTAACTCATTGTGAGAGAGCATGAATGAGAGGAAATAGTTCTCCTGAAAAAACTTCATCAGCTGCAGACAAACACACACATCTGGAAAGGACCATCAAGAGCTGCCTTTTCACTTAGCAGTTCAGTGCAAAGCATGACATCCAGATAATAAACACAGATGAGAAGGGGAAAAAAAAAAAGCAGAGGATGTGGAATACTGAGATAGGAAGAGAGATTAAAAATAAACTTGCAATGAAAGAACTAAATAATTTCAAGATATTTATTTTCAAGGTGCTAATTGCATCCCTCGTTGCTGGAAGAGTTGAATCTATTCTAACATATCCAGTCAATTTTTAAGGTCCCATCCAACCCAAACCATTCTATGGCTGTATGAGCTCCATGTGGCAGGGTGGTAGGCTTTGGGGAAGATGAAAAGAATGTGTTAGCAGGGAGATTTAGTAACTTGTTGAAGGTCAGGTGAACTACCCATAAGACCTTCTTCTCCCTCTCTCTCTCTCCTTGCAGCTTCTTACACCTTCCTGACTTAAACTGGTTTGTATATACTGAGAATGGTGTAATGCAGTGTGAGAAGGAATGAAAAAATATTACCTGGAAGATTGAATCCTGGTTTGTATATACTGAGAATGGTGTACTGCAGTGTGAGAAGGAATGAAAAGATATTACCTGGAAGATTGAATTGGTAAGGAAATTCCAGTAAAGTGGGATGAGACTAAGTCATATGTGAGGAAGATTTATTACAAACTGCCTGTTGTTGGTCAAAGCAGAAGAAAAGAAGTGTTCATTCCAAATTGCATGAAGCCCTATGGACTTTTCCAATTAGTTAGGATTTGCTGACAACACAGAAAGAGGATAATATTGCCAAGTCCATAAGGCAATGCAAATGGGAAATCCAAGTTCTAATAATGAACTTGGCCAATGTTACAAATCATAGAAATCAATCAAAAATCAAGTTGGAAATAACCTTGACAAGTCATCTAACCTTCAAGCCTGTTCCATGACCCCTTCAGTATCTAAAATGATTCATCCAACATGATTGAACCACTGTAACAATTTGCTTTCCTGCCTGCCTAGTAAACTCATTTGTTCTGAATCTGTGAGATGCTAATGATGAGAGAAATGTCAAAAATCACTTCCTCTGACTGATCAAGGGAGTGGAAACTGGTAAATACTCATTTTTGTAAGTTTAGTTTTCACATATTTGATCTAGTCCTATTATTTGGCTGAACAAACTAGTTTTATAGGAATGCCCATCGATTTGCTTGGGGTTATTTTCCCTGTTGTAACAGTTGCATCACTAATCATGTGACTGGTTTAGTCCCTCTTGTGCCCTGAATTTTTGGTAAAGATGATGAAATATCACTGCCAGAAACACAGACCCTCCGCAGTGAGTTCAAGGTCTCTAAAGATGATTAAGGAGAGCTCAGCATGGGGGAGTGAACTGCTCTGTTCAGTTTGTTCAGACACTCCCAGGAATCCCAAAATCTCCCCTTCCTACCCCACAGTAGATTCTCATGGTGTTCAGAGCCTTTGCAGACACTGAAGCAGAAGAAAGGGACAACAAATGCAAAAAAATGAGCTGGGACCTGAGGAACCCTGATGTACCCCAATGTTTTGGAGCTGTTAGACTGGAGATAATTTTCCTGACAGAACCAATGAGATTAGCAGGGAATTTCTGCACCACAAGAACAACACTTGTGTGACCCCTTGGCTAGTGAAGGCTTGGCCTAGCAAGTCTACAAAATATTTGGATATTACCATTCAAAATCTAGCAACAACATATCTGTGCATTCACAGTGCTGTGCTACAGCTAATAAACTCTCCTCAAGCATACTGTCATGGACATATGAAGTAGAAAAATGAAGCCTGTGCCCATCAGCTTCTGTCTTTTTCTGTGCCATAATCCCCATATTTCCTGTTCCCTGGTTAACACAGCTCAGGTCTGTTCAGCCCATGGACTACAGATAGATCCAACCAGGACAAAACTTTTCCACATGCAATATATGCTGGGACAGGCCTGGCTAGGAATTTCATGAGGACACTTAGTTGCCAGAAAATTTGAAATAAGTTAAAAGTTGATTTCCCAGAGAATTCTCTTCAGTAATATTTCCCCGGTGAATTTTTAATTTTTCCTGTTTGCAGCACTCAAAGAAATAATTCCTGGCAAAGTGCACACATGAATTTCACCTGCAGCTTCTCAAACTGGTGAGGACAGCTCAGCCTCTTGCTCTGGAATAGTCAAACAAGGAAACACCTGCAAACCTCAAGAGGCACTGGGATAGCCATGACTACCACATGCATGTCCTGGGCAGCTTCATCCCACAGCAGGAAGAGATGCTCTGTTCCACCTGCTGTGGGCTCTCCTACATCTCCTCCACCCATCACCTCAGCCAGGGAGACCTTTATATATTAAGCTGGCTGTGGCATTCAAAAGAATCTTCCTATCCTCATTTATCCTGTAGCCCACTTGAATCACAGATTCACAGAACCATAAAGGTTGGAAAAGACCTCTGAGATCAAGTCCAAGCTCTGACCTAACATAATGCACAGAATTCATAACACAGACAAGGGAATATTAGTTATTGATGACTGGGACCTTTGGCAAGTGTTCCTTTTAGAAATATCACCTTTCAAACCCCATTGCTATGTGCTTTCCTACTAAGTTCTTCCTGATAGTAATAAAATGCACAGACAACTCTGCTTTGTAGCACATCTACTTGACTTTCTCAGGGCAATGAGCAGTGTACCTACTTATCAGGTATTTTTGGGCAGTGGCTTTTTATTTTGAAACATGTGTAACAGCAGGGTACAGATTCTTTCCTTTGTGCCTTTTCTGATAGGAATAAAATAATATAATGTAGTCTCTCTCTTACTTTTTCTTTACAATGTAGACAGGTGTCTCTTGGTAAACCAGCACTCAGATGACTTGGAGAGCAACTGCTCATGCAGGCAATGCTGTACTGTGATGAAAAATATACACCAACATGCAAGACTCAACTTCCAACTCTCCTTGTTAACCAATTCCAAACATATTAAACCAATAAGGAAGAACATTAAGCTTTGGAGTCGAAGGCAAGTTTTATCCATTGTCATTCTCTTCAGCTCCCAAAGCTGGCAAGCAAGAATGGACTAATAAAAAAAAATAATTTAAAAAGCAAAAAATAAAAAGCCTCAAGTGGTCAGGATTTTTTATGTGCAATGCTCAGGGGAAAGAGGCAAATAAGTGTTTTGTCTGTTTCAGGTAACTTGCAGCTGAGACTGAGTGATGAGCAGGGAATTATACTTCCCCTGGCAAGGCTGTATCTATGTTAAATACAGAAGGAAGCAGCCAAAAAATAAGCATAATTATACTTTACCTGGCAAAAATAAGCATAATTATACTTTACCTGGCAATCCAATATGTATGCTAAATATAGAAGAAAACACCCAACAAATAAGCATAATTATGGTGTATATATATATATTTATGTATATATGTTTGGGCTTTAAATCCCATAGCTTGAGTTTCATATGCCTTGAATGGTGGGAAATTTTAAATGGAGGTTTGATGAAAATTCTTGTCTCTCAGCTATCAACAAATGCAGCCAGTCAAATACCCAAACAAGCATGGATGATGAACTTCATTTGTGAAATCAAGGACATGAGGAAAACATGAAGGAAAAAGCTCTTAGGTCTTTGAGTTAACTAACCAAGGCACCAAGCAACCTCTGTTATTGCTGTTCCTGGAAGAAAAGTAGTTGTACCCTTTGTTTCTGAGTGTGACTCACTTCTACCTCCCTTCAAAACAAGTGTGTTTGGGAGAATATTCATTCAGAGAGCTGGAATGAGTTAACTATTATGTCAGAGCATCCATGGGAAGGTGTATGACAGGCAGATCAGCACATGGGATCTAGGTAGCTTATAGGAAATAGCTCAATTTATTTTAACAGTTGCCTTGAAAGATAAGGAGGAATAATCACTGATTTACAGTCAGGATGCTGAGAGGTATATTTATGTGGCACAGTACAAACTCTGGAGTAAACAAAGAAAGTCAGTGAGTCCATCTGCAAACTCAGAGGTGAAAGTGTTGCTCTCAGATGTACATCAGCTGCCATTCAACCAGGGCAAAGTGCAAGTTTATGTTGTCAGAGAAAACAAAAATTGCTTTGTAATATGATAGTTTTGTCTGTAAAACAAATTTGAAGGTGAGCAGGCAACTCTGGAGATCATCTAGTCCAGTTTCCAACCAAAACAGGTTGCTCAGGGCTGTGTCCAGTTGGTTTTTAATGTCTCCAAAGATGGAGAAGCCACAATGGCTCTGGTCAGCCTGTACAAGTGTATGTTTTTAAGGAAAAATCCCTATTTTTCTGTTGACGCCTATTGCCCAGAGTGTGGTCACCAAGGGCTCTGTCCAGCTAAGCAACAGCACATTCCCTGGTCTTCCTTTTGTTGCAGATGTACCTGTCTAAGCTTTCCTTGATGCTATGCACATCTCTCACCAGATTAAACTCCAACAATGATACAAAACGTAAAATACTCTTCAGCTGAACTGAGCTTTTATACCTTGTGCAGTGAACAGAGAGAGAGAAAAACAAACAGAGCAAGAGAACAACATTGCTTCAAGGTCCCGAGGAAGATCAGAGCCCCTTGCATAGGGGCTACACTGTAAACATAAGATAAGAATAAAAATATGCTTCAGAGAGTCTGTCATCTGAGTAGACAAGGTGGGCAATTGCAGGAAGACAAATAAGGCACATTTGTTTCCCCAGGACCATCTGCTGAGTTTGCTTGGGAGTAAGAGGAGAGTGAAAGGTTGATCTCTTATCATCTCTGCTCTGAAGCCCTTTCTGGGCCATTAAATGCCACAGCTCCTGCTTTTTCCCTCTGCACATGTATCACCCTTCCCAGCCCCAGAAGGGAGTGCAGAACACTGGGAGGTATTAAAAAAAAAACAGGTTTCAAATTCCTGTATTGAGTTTGCAAGACAGACACATCTATTGTTGGGTCTCAGTCCCATCTTTACCTAGAGCACACCCCAACTTCTCGCAATGCAAGTGGCAGGAGATGGAAATAATTCCGATTTTGGTATAATCAAATATTTCACCAGTGAAACTTCTGCCCACAAGACACATAATTTCACCCAAGACATATTGAGGGACAAACTGAACTTAAAATATATAAATGAGAAAGCCAAAAGATTTTATTGAGCTTTATAATAACTACCCAGGTATATAATTTCTGTTTGTACTGCAAATGCCCATATAAAAGTCACTCCAGGTGTTCAATTTACATTTGAAGTTCAGGAGTCAGGCTGGAAATACCTATTTCTGTGTAAATCTCAGGTATATGTGAAAGCATTAGGGAGGTTGCTTTATTTTCCATCTAGTCAGTACTATCACCTTTCTTTGATGAACCTCCTCACTGATCCTCTTTCCAAGGTTTCCAGGTGACACTGGACTGACAGTCATGCCTTACAGGCAGATATGTACCTTAGCCAGGAGTAAGATATTTTGGAATGTCCTGTGGTTGGTATTGCAAAACTAAATCTGAACATCAGAGGAGCATCTGTCAAAAACTGAGAATGCTCCCATAGTTTGTTTAAAAATAAAGTGTCATTTTTGTAGGGCCCGTAGAAACAAAATAAACAGCTCTCAACATTTATTACTCTGTTGGTTATTTGACACCATTTACCTGTAGAGATTTTATGCTAAGAGCAAATATTCTCTCAAAAGAGAACACAAATATTAGGAGTACCCAAAAAAACCTAATTCTCTTTCCTGACAAAACATCCAATCCTTTTTCCATTTCTGGTCATCTTCATCAACTTCAGAGCTGCTCTCCTTTCAGCCAGTAAAGCTACATGAGGTGAATCATTTCTGATCCAGCAGTGTTGTCAGGAGCCCAGTCTATTTAAATGACTGAGGAATCACTGTATTATTTAAGAAGATATTCAGTCTTGTTACCCCCCAGGAGATTCCTATGAGCCACTTCTCGAGCTTGTCCAGGTCCCTCTGGATGACTTCTCATCCTTCAGGTGCATCAACCACATCCCTCAACTTAGTGTCACCTGCAAACTTGCTGAGAGTGCACTCAATCTCATTGGCACAAAAGAACTTATTCTCCTGAAATGGTTCAGCAAAAGGTTGGAAAACCTTCTTTGTTTCAGGATACAAATAAGTGAAATGCTCCTCAGCATTTCTAATGGCCCCAAGATAGTACTTCTGCTTTGGTACAATCAAGTAAATGTACCTGCCCAGAATTAAATAGACTTGAGCTGAACTTGAACCTAAATTAATCTCCTTCTGGGTGGGAGAAATTGCAGGTGAGTCACTAATCTGGAACTAAACACATTCTTGTATGTCATCAAAAGCTTTCATGATACTCATCTGTTGTTTGCCTTTACCCCAAGGTCACAGTTTCCTGCAGTGGAGCTCTTTTGCTTATGAATATAAACTTCAGGAATGTCTGCCAAAGGCATCCAGAGATTACTGTTTTCCTACTGTTTTCCTACACCCAGAGTGTCTGCCAAGTGACACTGTATCTTGGAAAAGGATACATAGACTGGCATGGGGGATGTGTCCAAGCAGGGTCATCCTAGAGTACATAACACAGGATTGTGTCCAGATAGATCTTGAATTATCTCCAGTGACACTAGGTGGTATGGTTTAAGGTACATGGTGGTGTTTGGTCAAAGATTAAACCTGGTGGTCTTGGAAGTTTCTGCAGTTAATGATTCTGGTTGTATAGGTCTCTCCTCAGATTTCCACAAAGATTTTGTGCTAAATGACATAGGGGACAGTTGTCTCTCAGTAATTCTCCTGTGCTGTCTGTCACACACAGGCCTGTCCTGTGAGGCTCTCAGATTTTCTCTAGGGCACTAGGAACTTCTACTGATGCTAATCAGAGATTGATGGGACTCTGCAGCAGTGTGAGGTTAGAGTGGAGGAGAGATGCCCCATGGCTCACCTCTCATTCACGCTGGTGCAAACTGGGAGGTGTTACTCTCTGTGTAACTGCAAACCTGTGACTATCTCCACTGTGAGCACACGTGCAGCAAATGGCAGCTTGTTTTAAGGGAGAGAGGCAAGATTCTCATGCTCTGTTTTCAGAGAGGAACAACAGAGCCCATGTGGCAAACCTCCTGCAGCTCAATGTGCCATATCCTAATAGGATGCAAAACACCTGCCTGGAGAGATCAGGTTTATTGGAGCTGAGCTCATGCATTGCACGGCTTTTTCTAATGAATCCCTCTTTAGCATACATTTATGCCAGTTGACAAAGTGAAAGAAGCAATTTCCTTAAATATTGGGCATTCATACGTAAATTGCAGCCTAGTGGAATCTTCTCCTATCCAAACGGAATCCTTTATCTATTTCTGTTATATAAGAAGAGCAAATAATTTCTTATCGGTTGACTTTGAAATACAGGCAAGTGTTCAGTTGGAGTGTTCTGAAGTGTCAGCTTTTCTACAGCATTTACTTTTCATGCTCTTAATTTCTCATTTCATTATCTTGTCTTATTCTCTTGCCATGTCAGTGTTTTGATTCGATGGCTTCCATGTGACAAGAGCTCTTGCTGTGTGAGCGATACAAATGCGGCTTTAAAAGTGGTGCAACTTCCTATTAAGGCACTGCCCTTCCTTGGGAATTTCTTAAAGCTGCAATGAGACAAGGCATTCCAGAGACACTTTGATATGCACAGCAGGCTAAGCCCTCCTGCAGTCCCTGCTATGGATTGCTCTGCAAAATCTGTCTTTGTGTTCCTGATTTGCAGAGGTTTGATCTGTTATTGCCCTGGCAAAGCAGAAGTGGCACCTCACACTTTCATCTCTGAATGCTCTGACTTCAGTCAGTGAGATGTTCAACAACTTCTTAAAGAAAAAATATCATTTTTGTTTAATGCTTGAAGAAAGGATTATGATTTTTCCTTGGCTTTTTCTGGGTGAGGTCCCTACCCCATACAGAGAATGCAAAGTATGGTTGGGGCAGAGTCTGGTTCTGCCAATGATGACCAAGTTGAGATCCCAGTCCCTAGAAGCAATCCAAGGAAGAGATCAAGCTTGGTAATGGCCATCAGGACCCTCAAGCTCATGTCTACTGCTGTTGTGGGCAGCATGTTAAAAAACCAGGGACCAGCATGTCTTGAAAATGCACAAGAGTGAGTAGAGCCTTCACACAGCATGGATGAGTACGGCAGGGCCATGAAGAGGAACCAAGCACTGGAGCACCTCTGCTGTGAAGACAGGCTAGGAGTTGGGGCTGTTCATCCTGGAGAAAAGAAGGCTCCAGGGAGGCCATATAGCAGCCTTCCAGTACCTAAAGGAGCTACAGGATAGCTGAAGAGAGACTTTGGACAAGGGTCTGGAGTGATAGGACAAGGGGGAAAGGCTTTGAACTGACATAGGGGAGGTTTAGTTTAGATATTAGGAAGAAATTCTACCCTGTGAGGAAGGTTGCCCAGAGAAGTTGTGGATGTGCATCTCTGGATGTGGTGAAGGCCAGGCTGGATGGGGCTTTGAGCAGCCTGGTCTAGTGGAAGGTGTTCCTTCCCATGTCAGGAGGGTTGGAACTAGATGATCTTTCAAGTCCATTCCAACCCACACCACTCTGTGGTTCTATGTCAGGTATCTCTGTTAGAAAGGAGAGAGGAATAGGTAAAAACAGTTGACCCGATCCCATGTGCATCGTGATAAACAGACCTTGAAGAATGAAGTCAGGTTCCATGAGGAACTACACTTGATACACTAGCAAGGATCAAGGAATGTCTTGCTGGAGAAGTATTTGCTTTTTCCCTGCTATGTAGCAAAAGAGGTATCAGCGTATTCACTCACAACCTCTCTCTCTTCTGTCTTTGTCCCCTCACCACATCACATCTTGGAAAGGAAATGCTGCAAACCTTGATTTACTTGAGGAATTCCACTGCACACAAGGGATGTGAGGAAGAGCTGTCCACATGAAGCAGGGAATGTATTCATTGGGAACAGGACATCCCTCATCTGCACCACAACTCCCTTTGTAGGAATAGGAACACAAGCTTTCATTTCTTCAGAGGAAACTTTAATTAGCATAATGGGAAATTGCACCACTGGAATGAGCAGAATCGTTTGTGTTTATTCCAGCTGTATTTATGCTGTGAGCTGACTCACAACACAGAGCAATTCAACTTGAAGATCGCCTCTCTCATTTACCAGTCTGAAGGAGGAAGAGACCAAATTCTGTATGCAGATGAGAAGGCTGGAAGTTTTCCTCCCGTTCTGCAGAGCCATTCTCATTAACAAAGCTTGGAAAAATAACAAACTGGAGAGGGTACCAAGGCTCAGAGGTTGGTTTGAGGAAGGTTGTGTCCAGCTCTGGAGTCCTCAGCACAGGAAGGACATGAACACGTTAGAGCAAATCCAGAGGAGGGCACAAAGATATTTAAAGGGTTGGAGCAATTCTACCATGAGGAAATATTGAGAGATTTGGGATTGTTCAGTCTGGAGAAGAGAAGACTTCGGTGTGATATTATTGAGACTTTTCATTACCTGAGAGGGCTACAAGCAAGATGGAGAGGGACTTTTCAAAAGGGCATGTAGTGGTAGGAAAAGTAGGAATGACCTTAAACTGAGAGAGAGTAGATTTAGATTCGATATTAGGAAGAAATCTTTCCCTGTGAGGATGGTGTGCTGGTGGTACTGAAACAGGTTGCTCAGAGAACTGAGGACTCTCCATCCCTGGAAGTGTTGAAGGCCAGGTTGGATGGAACTTTGAGTTACTCAGTCTAGTGGAAGGTGTCCCTGTCCATGGCACGGGGGTGGAACTAGATAATCTTTCAGGTCCTCCCAATCCAAACTATTCTATGATCTTTTTATCACTCCAGAACTCCATTCAAAAATCATTGCAGTGTTTGATTGGGCTCAATGGTGTAAGTCAAAGGAGAAGGTTGCCAAAGATGACAAAGACTCATCAGTAAAACATCTTAATTCCTCCTTGTGCTTTGCCCTCCATAAAATAAAGACTCTCCTGTTTGCAGATGTCATTTAATTAGTTCGGAATATTTAGTTAATTTAGGAATAGTTAACAACTTTTTGAATGTCCAGAATGTCTGGTGTTGGTGTCTGACCAACTGCTCTAGGATGATTTCAGTGCCAGTAGCAGTTCTGGACTTCAGAAACACAAAGGCTGTGATTAACCTCATGTAAGAGCACCTGGCACATGAAGACAAGGAACAGCTGAGGTGCAGTTTGCAAATGTCCATCTGGACACCTCCTACTGCTGTGTACAAACTGTGTCCTCCACATATTCCCACGCTGCCCATTGACTTATTCCTGAAAAAGTGCTCTGATAAAGACTACCCTAAGCATTCCTTACTGTGGGTGGTGTATGACTATCATTGCTGCAGTGCTTTATTCCTGAAAAATTGTAGTTATACATTTCTGAGTCAAGTTATTCCTTTGTTCACAAACTTGTTCTTTCAGTCTCCTTGGCATGGTGAAATTGTGATATTGTGTCATAACCACCTTGAAAGGAAATTGTCATCTTTGGAGGTGGAAAGAAGAAGGAGATGGAAATGGAAGAGTGAGTTTAAGCCATATCTACCAGATTAGTTCTCTGGAAGTTAACCACATGGCTTGAAAACAGAAGTATCTTGTAGCTTCTATTTTATTATAATCAGTCTGTTTCCATTTTCCCCAAACTGAAATTTATGTTAATTAAAACAACATGCTTTCTAATTAAAAAAATGATTAGGTTAATCAACAGCTGTTCGATTCAAGTGGCATTTTGGAAATTAAATTTGTAACTCTTCTGACTGAGCTCAAACACCAGCTCAGGATATTTAGCTTTCTAAATCAATATATTTGAGAATGGATCAAGTAGATCTCTAAAGTAAGATTGCCTATGATTCTAGCTTAAATTCTTCAGGACTATTGGCTGGAGAAATTATGTGCATGTCTGTGGTTATGTAGGCAGAAGGAAAATTGTATCCTTCAAAACAGGAGGCTATGAAACTTGTTCATGTGAAACAGGAATTAAAATTCCATGTCTGATGTAGGGAATTTACTCTGTATGTTGATCCTATCTTAAATTTGTCCTGATTATAAGGATACACAGCCATTTCCACAGGGATGAAAAATTGTTCATTTCTGGTCAATTTGAACTGAAATTGTTTCTTTGTTTGTAGGTCAGTCAGTGAACTGAAATATCCCTTTCCTTGTGCAATCCTTGCTCGGCATGAAACAAAACTAGGGCAGAGATGCTTTTGATTTCACACAAAAAGCCACATCATAATGAAGGATTGACAAGAATCTGAAGTAAGTGGGTAAGAAGTATATTGGGATGTGGCAGAAAAGATGCCCAGGACAAAAATCAAGGGCAATACATCACATAAGAAATTTGACTTTCAGCACAGGCAATTAATTAATTGAAGAGCAACAACAAAGAACAAGGTTTGAAAAACACTTTAATATTTTTCAGACATTTTTATCCTGCTAGAAAACAGCTGAAAAATGGGAAAAGAAAAACAGGAAGGAAAGAAAGAAAAATAAGAAGGCGAACAAAAAAGAGAGAGAGATCAAATTCTCTAAAAAATGCTTATCTGGAATATCTGGTGCCCTGTTAGCAACTGAAAACTAATTTCTGAGTAATCTCTATGTATTTGCCTCACTTATACACTACATAATTTCAGCACTTGGTTTCTCATATATAGTTTGACCACTGGGAATTCATGATTGCCTGAAGGTTTGCTGGTCACAGGTTGGAAATCTCCAGTAATACAGGGTGTTTAATCAGAAATCTTCATTCCCCTGTGAAATTCTTCTGGTCCACACATTTTTAAGGAGCTCAAGGCTCTTGGAGTTATTTTCAGAAGCAGACACATAGGCAGGGTGTCTTTAGTACACACCAGGAAGCTGTTTCTTTGATATGAAATCTAAACAAGGACTATTTTAAGGAGCATTAAAAGCAAACTGTTAAATGGGTTATGTTGCAGTGCTTACCTGAATCACTTTACTCTGTAAAGAATGTTGAAAAACATTAATTATGTCTTTTGCTGGTATGGTCTAGAGGTTAGATAATGAGTGTGGTGTTCAGGAGTATCGTCCTTTGGTGCCTGTTGTTGGTTTGTTGCTTTATTTTGTCTGATTTTCTAGATTTTTCCCCATTGTAAAATAGGGAGGTGTTCTGCAATCTGTTGTGTGGAGGCTGCACTTGCTTGTGAGGCTTCTGTTCTCTCTTCTCCTTGAACTCTTTCCTGCTAGATCTCCAGAGTCCTCCCTACTCCACATTCCTGAAATCCCTTCCCTACCTCATCTTTTGAGTGGCTTAAAATTATTAGCATAGTTGGTGATTTTGTGGCTCTGGTTTTTGAAAGACTTGGATGGAATTGCCCAAACTCTGTTGTACATGTGCCACCATGTGCAGATGTATGTATGCTCTTGGGCTCAAAACACAGGTTGAAAGAAGTCACTGACATGATTTTCTTAATCCTTTCCCTTTTCCTCTCTCCCTGTTCCATTCTGAGTGCCTCTGGGAATATAGGGAGCAGAGTGATATCTTTGATTTTATCTCTAACACCCAATATTGTTCACACTTTTAAAACTGGAGTTGTGTTTCAAAGAAAAGGCAGTAATGGACCCTGGATGTTGCTGCTCTGGCTGTCAGGGCCATGTTACTGTGGTCCTGATTCTGTGTGAGAAACACAGTGAGTTTCCTGATTTTCCTTTCCCTAAGCTGAAAATTATTTCCTGACTCTAATGCTTCAGGCTCTGAAGTTACAGATGTGTCTGCTCACAAGTCAGAGCAGCATTGATTCTGTAAAAGCCATTGGTTTATGCCCAACAGTAAACATCTCTCCCCTGGATTTGTCAGTCTCAAACATATCCTACCAGAGAGGTTTGAAGGAGGCCTCTTTGGAAGGTTTGTTTAGTCAGCTGTTGGTTTTTCTATTTTCTGGGGAAATAAGGGGTCTTGAGCTTGTCGGATTCACCTGAGATTGCTCCTGACAGCAGACAAACATAAGGAAGATAAGAGATTTATCTTTGCCAAAAAAAAAAAGCTTTAGAAACATGATAGCAAAATTGGAAACAAACAGAGGAACATAAAAACTAATAAAAGGTGAAGTGAGATTATACTGTCTCCTTTTCTAGCTGCCACTTTGGATTGCTCTGTGGGACACCACTGTGTTGGGATCCAAGGTCAGGATCCAACACATTTCTCCCATCTGACTAGTGCTGTTCAGAACTGACAACCTCCCTAAACATCTATCCTCACTGACACTCAAGAAGCTGGAGCTTCTCTGCAGATTTTAAAGACTTCTAAGGTTCTCTTGTCATTTAGGAAACCTTATCCCGTTGCAAAATTTTCTAGCTGCCTCCTGTCTGCCACAAATGCAGATGGAGCACCTCTGGCTAAAGCAATGATAGTTTCACTTTTATATGCAGACAGCATCTTTATAGGGCTGATTCATCCTCCTCCAAGGACTCTTTTTCTCCAGAAGCCAAAGGATTTTCAGCTTCCTCCTCTCACATTACAAATGAACTTATTATCAAAGCCTAGTTTGTAGCCACCACCCTGGACACAAAGAAGAAATATTTGTGGGAGTTTAGGACAGGATGCTCAGACTAAATACCCCCCTCCCTGCATCACCCTCCCTCAGCTTCATTGTTGATTTTTAGGGTTTACTGAGCAGTGCCTGAGCAGGGTTATTCCAGGGTCAGTAAAATCCTAGCTACATGTGTAGCTCCCAACGAGTCACAAAGATACCCAAGAAGTCCTCTGCCCCTCTCAGTCTGTCACGGAATCAGCCTGCACCCCATGAAGGAGCTTTCACCCATGGTAACATTCATTTATTAAGTTTCTCAGGCAAAAGAACAGCTAATGACCATGAGCATGGTGAGAATGATGAGGTGCCTTAACTGTCCAAACCTGCTTTGTTGTGACTCAAGCTCTGCCAGGGGAGGTTTAGGTTGGATATTAGGATGAGATTTTTTACAGAGAGAGTGATCAGACATTGGAATGTGCTGCCCAGGGAGGTGGGGGATTCCCCATCCCTGGAGGTTTTCAGGATGAGACTGGATGTGGCACTTAGTGCCATGGTCTAGTAGCCATGGTAGGGTTGGACTTGATGATTTTTGAGGTCTCTTCCAACCTGGTTGATTCTAGGATTCTATGACTCAGACCAGGAAATAAAGGCTTCTAATTTCACTAGGAACCAAAGCAGTAACCTGACAGCCTCCTGGGAAGCATAATCTGAAGGAGGTGTGAGTTGAGGGGGAAATAGAAACATAGAATTATAGAACCATTTAGATTGGAAAAGACCTCTACAATCATCAAGTTCAACCACTTACCCAGTATTGCCAAGTCTACCACTAAACCATGCCCCTAAGTGCCACATCTACACATATTTTAAATACCTCCAGGGGTGGTGACTTTGTAGCTTCCTTTATTTAAATACCTCCAGGGATGGTGACTTTGTAGCTTCCTTTGGCAGCCTTTAGGCAAAGAAATGGTTTGTGTCATTGCAAAAACAGAGGTATCTTTTCTCTGCTCAATGCAGTGCATTCACCAGCAATTCAGAGATGCTTTTCTCTGCTCAATGCAGTGCATTCATCAGCAATTCAGAGACAGAGGAAACCCTTGAAGACAAACTTTCAGAGTCCCATTGGATCATAAGATGGGCACACATGTAGGACTGGTAGGCAGGACACATTGGTTCTCCTCCTGACCTATTACTGCTTTGTAAAACTCAACTGTGAGAATATCTTATCACCACTGCATGTCCTTGACTATGTTCTCAACACATGTACAGAAAGTGAAAACTCTATAGTAAAGTTGACATGCTTAAAATATCAGATTCCTGTCCTGATCAGGTGTCTTCTAAATGCAAATAATAAGAACAATATTTATTTATCTGTAGCCTTGTAATTGATTTGACGTGAACACATACCAGACACAGAGATGGATCTTTGTCAGCCTTTCATTCCCTCCTCTTTCACAGACTCAGTTAGGTTGGAAGGGACCACAATAGGTCATCTGATCCAACCTCCCTACTCAAGCAGGGCCATCCTAGAGCACATGGCTCAGGATTGCATCCAGACAATTCTTGAATATCTGCAGTAAGGGAGAATTGATTATTGAGGTCTAATGAAATGTGATTGTTTGTGTAGAAGCTTGAGCACAGGGGACTGTAGAAGATGTATTACAATAAGGAATATTATTTATATGCTAAACAAGATTTTAAAGTAGGAGAATAAACATCTTGTTTTTCTCTACTCACCATGAAGCAAAGGAGTTAGGTCAACAGGAACAAGCATCATCCAACAAGTCTCATTCTTTCCTGCTTTCCCAGCTGCCTACACTGTAATTACACACCACAAAATAACAATAAAAATCCATTGATATTGTCACTAATTCAAGCACTCATAGCTTTGGAAATGCTACAGTGGATTTTAACTGTTAGTGCACAATTAATCTAATGTGGCACCATATGGATTTTAACTGTTAGTGCACAATTAACCCAATGTGGCACCATTATTTAGATCCCACATGCTATTATTCATATAGTCTTTAATCTTATAAATATCTTTTTGCTTTTATTTTTGGGAAACTCCACCAGGAAACTTTAGAGATATTTGATGGTGGCAGGGGAACAGTGAAACAGAACAACAGTTTTCTCATACCAGGATCTAAGGTTGTGCAAGAACCTTCCCTTCTGCAAAACATGATCCCTTATTCCCCAGGTCCACAGACAGTACTACCTTGTGAACCATAATTACAACTCTTCATCTGGAATATTCAACCTGCTCCAGTCCAGAACTACTAGTCCAAAGAAAATCCTGTTCAGATTTTGGCTGGAAGGTGTCCAGAATGTATGACATATTTGGAAATTTTGAGTTTAGTGTTGGTCTAATCTCCAAGGACTAGCACTTTGTTCAGATTAAGTCAGTTTTTCAGGGATGAAAAATCTATTTCAAAATGATCACTGGAAGCAAAAGGCATAGAAAAAACCCCAGAATTTTTCAGAAATGCTGAAACAACTGAAATATTTTACTAACCTGACTCTTGAAAATAGTCAAACAGGTCAGGTAATTGAAACAAAGAGGAAGGTCTTAATGGATTGTCTCCACTCTAACCTTCCTTGATCAGCAGCAGCTGCTTACTCAATCCCAACAATAATGTCATGAAGCCCTGGAGAAAAAAGGAGAGAAATGAAAATGTACTTGGGGACTTAGTCACAGTGACATTTATTCTGTATGTCACAAAAATATCACAGTATTATTATTCTTATTATTCTCATAATATTGAATGATATTAAAGGCTGTCATCCTTCTGGGTCTTTATCTTCATAGCTAGAATTCCAGGAGGGAAATGGGCAAGTACAGTACATGCTAAAAGGGAACATAATACTTGATGCTTAACATTTCACCATGTAGGAACTAGAGGGTATTTCTACAGCACACAGGCAGAAATGGGTTCAATCTACCCTGATGTTGAGCTGCTAACATTAGATCCTTATTATCTGTTGTGCTATACCTAGGCTATTTGTCTTCCCTTCCAAAATCATTGATTCTCAGCAAGAACTGGGCACCTGGACTCCAGACTGCTGACTTGGCATGGCATGAGGTGGAGAACGGGTGAGCCAATCTTCACTTTCTCATGCAAATATAGTTAAGAGGTTTCAGAAGAGCTTGTCAAAGACTGTAGAATGATCTCCACCAAGACATAAGGATCCTCATATGTCTTACTGAGTTCTCCAAGTACTGACCTCCTTCTACACAAATAGAGAAGAAAATCAATCTAGCCTGAAAGGAAATTCTGCGCTGCCCATACAATTCTGCTTGGAAAGAACAGTAGAAAGAAGGAAACTAACACCAGAGAAGTTATTCATACTTAACTATATCCCTTAATACACTCCTAGGGATTGCTCTGATGCTGTAACAACATGAACATTAAAACAGTAGAATGGATTTCCAAGGGTTTAACTTCATGAGTCAAACCCTTTACTAACGTCATCCCTCTGGCAATTTTCTTGCTATAAATATTGTTATCAGAGTTGCACCAGCATTTCCATGTCAGTCTCATTCCCAGTTGCTAGTGAGTTCTCTGATGGCTCTTGACATAATTTAGAGCAACTCTAAATGATGATCCAAGCTACTCTGACTGTCAGTTGGCCTGTAACCTGTACAGGAGTGAGATTACTAGGAATTAAGCTTCTCTTCGCCCTGAATTTCCTGTGACTTTCCCCACTCCCTGAAAAGGTAAAATAATAACCAATAATTTTATCAGCATCTGAGTCAAAGTGATTGTTTCAACTTCATTTATTCCTCATGTCACAAAGAGAAATCTGAGGGATGGTGCACATTTTTTACCCCTGACTTGTCTTATCTCTTGTTTGATGCCAAGTTGTCCAATGCAAATAAACTGTGATTTCAAGGGGAAAGTCAGAGACGTGTGGTGGAGTTGATGGATATTTGCTTCGACTCTGTGACTGGAGGCAGAACACAAAGCAGGGAATATCTGAACAACCTCGAAATGAATACACAGTTGTCATTTCTCCAATCAGTGGCCCAGGTGATCTCATTAACAGAAGCATGCTTTATCAGTGGAAATTGTTGCCATAATGTCTTGTTCAAAGTAAACGCATCGCTGGGTATCCACATGCAATCAGAGCCAAATATTCCAAGCAGCCTGGAGATGTTACGGTGGAGCTGAAAGAGTTTTACCTTTCTCTGCATTATTAATATCTTTTCATCAGCTAATGCATTTTTCCTTCTGTGCTCAGAGATTTCTCAGCAGGGAGCATAGACTTACTGGAGCCCCTTAGGATGTTTAAAGCTACACAGTGACTAGAGGAGCTTCTTAAAGACACATGATTTAACTTAGATGAAGTTCAGATGACTTAACTAAGATGAAGGTGCAAGAGCAATACAGGAGCAGTGCAGGATACAGGGCAGCAGAGTACTTGCCTTCCATGGATCCCATCTGTAGCACTGGTCAATTGTGCTTTGAGGTTTATTCTTCGAGGTTTTATTCCTTTAAGGGTTGTTTGTTAGATTTTTTTTCTTTCAGAGACTTAGGTTATAATGAAATATGGAAATGGGAAAGGTTTATCTGTTTCAGAGATTTATTTTCTGGAAGATGAGCCTATATACACACCTGAATTTGTTAGTGGCTTGGTTGCTTGATACTAGCTGGAATGAAAGTCTCTCCTACCCTATCCTAAAGTTTTGAAAGGAGATGAGCACTGTCATTTCCTTGACAAACTGCCCTTTCCCTCCAAGATTTCAAATGGTGTTCCTTTACTTTTAATAGGGAAAAAACCCAAACCTTTTGATAGATGAGGATTCTCCATTTCTGGGTTTGCAGAGATTGAGAGAGAGAGTTCATGTGGCTTCTGTGAAATGTCCTTACACAGCCATCTTCACAGCCAGCCTTAACTATGCTGGAAGTCCTGCTCTTCTCCAAGTTGGATCAGAGCTTAACCTCTTCATTCTGTGCTCTCCATCGTTTTTACATGCTGAGAACCTTCTAGGAAGGTGTGTAAGGCAAATATTTTCAAGCATTGCCAGATGTCACTGGTGCAAGGGAAGCTGGGATAGCCTCATCTTCCATGCTCACAAAATCCATATTTCTATGTGAGCTCATGTCCAATGACCTCCAATAACTCCTTTTGTAGTTGTTGATGTCTGACTCCAGGAAGTCTCTCCTTCCCACTGAAAGTCAATTTGTGGGATTTTTGCACTCACAGAAACATCTGAAGTCAAGATGCCAGTGCTCTTATCACCACTCCAGACAGAAACTACCACTTGTGATGTAGCCTATGATAAAATGCCATTTCTTTTATGTAATGATTTGTATTTAGTTTACCATTCTCTCTCCTTTATGACTCCACTTACTTCTGTGGCCAACATTTAATGAAATCTGGCACAGACACAGATGGGTTTTCCTTCTGTCTGCATCCTTATTGTTCTGCACCTGAAAGAAAATCGTGAATGTAAGAGCATGGGGCAGGGAGAAAAAATAGATCTCATTTTGTTTTATTTCTCACCTCTTAGAAAACTCGTCATTGTTTCTTTGTTTTCAGCACTCTTATCCCCAAAGGCCTTTATTTGTCTTCACTCAAATGTTAATTTTATTAGACTATGCTGCACAAGGAATTACTCTCATATAATCCATTTCCTACTTGTTTGCCTCATGTATGATTAGCCTTTCCCTCCAGATTCTTATATAACACTCAATAGGGAAATATCAGTGTATTCTGGGTGTTAGGATAAATAATCCTCAAATTCTGCAAGGGACTTGGATTTCATGACCATTTCATTAACAAATAGAGAAACAAGACCTGCAGGTTTCATTGCCCTTCTGCCAGTGAATTTGATTCCAGATAGATCAAGAGGCTTGTGAGGGGTTTGCTGCATATGTGACCAAGATGGGAATTGAACCAACATTCCCTAGGGCTATGTCTTGTGCTAATCCACAAGAACATTCTTTTTTCATTTCAGTGATTTAATGCGAAGCAAAACGTGACCTGATGGCTCTGTGGTAAACAAAGGAAACAATCCCAACCACATGTATTAGAGTGCTGGTACAACATCAGTGAATCTTGGGCTTGGTAGATTTTTGAAGATAAACTCAAATGGGTTTGGA
>NW_008652070.1:6461-7370 GCF_000695815.1 Acanthisitta chloris | reverse complement strand
TGGAATTCTGCAGACAATACAGAGAAAAAACCTGCAGGAATAATGGTCCTTTTGCAGTGTTATGGACATCAATAAGACCACCCTCTACTTCTCTAGTTTTTTTGAGTTGTTCAGGGGTTTTTTCAAGTATAAAAGAAATGTACTTGGAATTCCTTAACTCTTCCTTGCTGTATCTGACTTCAACATACTACAAAACTCTCCATTCCTCAGTTCTATAGAGACTAAAATCAGAAGGAATCCTTAATTGTTCACATGAGGATAAAGCATTTATATGCTAGCAAGGAATCAAGAGACTGCCCTGACTGACATGAGGGAATAAAATTGCTACTCAGCATGAGTTATTAGCAAGGGGTTTTGTCATCTGAAGCAAAAGGGTCATTGCTCATAGAACTTTTGGCTGCCTCTCCCCCTTTGTTCTGCCTCCTGAATTTGCCATCATGAAGTGGTCTCCTCCCACGTGAGACCCTTCATTTGACCACTTAACCCACAACATTTCTGAAGATGAGGCAGATGCATGGGAGGAAAACATCTGATGATGGAGGCCACTGTGCTCACAAGATGCACTGCTGCCTTTAGAAGACCTCCATCATGGAGCAGGGACCATAGGCAGACCTCCAAAATCAAACCAGCAAGTCATTAGGAGTCATATTTCTGGTCTGAATGGACACAGTCTGCCCTAGTGGAATGGACTACCTCAGAAGGTGGTGGAGTCACCACCCATGGAAGTGTTCAAGAAACGACTGGATGTGGCACTTAGTGCTGTGGTTTTGTGGTGGTGATTGGCCAAATGTTGAACTCAACGGTCTTAGAGGTCTTTTCCAACCTAAATGATCCTGGGATTCTGTGATTCAGTACTGATACAATCTTTTCCATCACAAAGTCCAGTGGCACAGCCTGAGGAGTTAGGTG
>NW_008652070.1:0-6443 GCF_000695815.1 Acanthisitta chloris | reverse complement strand
AACCAGCCAACAGTCAGCACTTCATTAGGCCTGAAATCATCTGAGCACACATCCTCACTTACTGCATTGTGCTGTAGTTAACAGAAGAATATGCAAACGTAAAACATATCCTACTATGCTGGTTTGGCTAGACCAGTAATCTGCATAAGAGGAGGTGCCATTTAAGAAGGACACATAAACCTGGCCACTCTCTGCAGTCCTTTGCTCTTGTAGTCTCACAATTTCCAATGTTTTAGTGTCAGAGATGGCAAAGAATATAACACCTGTCTATTCACTGCACTCCCAGGTATACCCTGACACGATTTTGATCTTGATACTTTTATATTTTTAGTATGTACAAATCCTGTGGTGGTAAACCTCCAGACATTCATTGCTACTCTGTTTAAATACATATATAAAAACGTATTTTCATTCCTTTTCTGTTTTAAATAATCTCCTGCGATTTCAGGGAGTTCTCCCTAGTCAGTGGATTAAACCGATCTCATCCACTATCATTTTAATTTCGATAACTTTAAGCATATCCTCCTCAGCCTTCTCTTCTCCAAACTGAAAAGTTCCTAACTTTATATTGGCTCTCCCTAAAGCAAAATCTCCTTTCCATCAGCAGTGTGAATTGTCCTTCTCTGCATCTTTTTTTAGCTGTTTTATTTTTTATTTCTCTTTTTAGCTTGAGCTGTTTTGCGTTTCTGTGTGAAAAAAAAGCATGTTTTCCACAAAAATGTTCCAACTTGATTTGACAATACTAAAAGATAGGGAACATGCAGGTTCCTTTGCTTGTTTGTTGCAGTGACTAATAGCCTCCACTGTTAAAAACATGCCAGTTACTAGTGTTTGCCTGGCTGTCTCTGCCTGCTGCTCCTTCCTGAAATGTGTTTTCCTGGTAGGTTTAAGAACTCTTTACTACCCGATATTTTGTCTTTGAAAAAGCTTTTTATACACTGAGAGCAAAGCACTTTCAGTCTTTTTTTTTTATTTATTTAACTCTTTTTCTTTCATAAGCAAAGCACTTTCAGTCTTTTTTTTTTTTATTTAACTCTTTTTCTTTCATGAACTGAAACAATTGAGTTCTTTAAGTTGAACATTGGTCAGTCTTACATCCAGACTGTCAGTGGGTCACTTCCAGAGTTGGTGTCCTCATTGTCACAAATAGCTGTGTGTTGGGAAATAGCATCAACTTCTAGTCACAGGACTCTTCTTTATGGATCCAAGATGTCATTAGCACTGTTTTCCCATTAGCTCTGCAGCCCTGGGAGCATTAAATGAGTGGCTCATCTACCATGCCATGTGGGTGATCTCCAGTGTTTCTCCCTGACTTGTAGGTCAGGATGTTCTCTTTGTTCCTAAACGTATAACTGTGCCTTTAGCAATCACAAATGTTAGTCTTCTTTCTGGAAGAAGTGCAAACAAGACCAAGGCAGCTTGGGAATTTTAGTCTAAACAATCTACTATCTTCCTAATCAGCTGTGTCTAAGAGGCAAGTAATTAAATTATAACGCTGGTAAGGTGCTCCCTTGGGAGGCTGCAGAGAGGGTAGGAGCTGCTTTTCTACTTCATGGGTGAGCACTCTAAAAGCAGACATTTAGGAGTGCTTTCCAGACAAGCTTGGTCCTTGTTCAGAGTTCATTCAGTGACTCCCAAGAACAGGACTCCCAGGCTCCCCACAAGGTTAAGGTGCACAACACTCAATCTTGAGATCCCACTTGTCATGAGTAGGAACAGATGGATGAGGCACATAGTACAGTCAATACTGCAATGTTTGTGTGTGTGTCTGTACATTAAAATTCCAGGTGCTTACATGGCTTTAGATATTGTCACATAATGACAGGATTTAGACATTGTCACGTAATGACAGGAGACAGCAAAGAGGCTGTGGCTCAGTGAGAGGATGTAATGCCCAGATTTTGGATTGAAATTCTTCTAGTTGTCTTTTTTTTAACCAAGTTCTTCACCTCTTTGCCTTTCTTTTAACTGGAGTGTTGAAAGCAGATGCCCTGAATTGCTGAGAAGACACATCCCTTCTTGTCCCTCTCTCCATGCTGTATAGAAACAAGATTGATGGTAAATTGCCAGCACTGCTGAACAGAGATGAAGCTTTAGTCTTCGTTTGTGTGCTTACTTTTGTACAGGCCCATGCACTACTACCCTCACAGAAGATGAAAGTCTTCTTAATCAGAGCAGAAAACATGGAGAAAAATATCACACTGTAACAAAGAAGAAAGAAAAACTCTCAGTGGCACTCAGTTTAGGAGGCATTTGTTCTGTCCTCCTTTGTACTTTGTTTCATTTTGACTCTTGTTGTTGCTGTTCTTCAATTTTCTGCAAGAAAGCAATTAAATTAATAGAAATTGATTGGTGTATCTACAGGGAGGTTGGGCTACAGTGGGCACGTATATCACAAACAAACTTTCCCACTGTGTTTTTTACTGAAATCATTTATTAAAGTCCACTCCTGATTCATTCTGATCCAATTTTCCCCTCCACACCACCTCCAAATGCACTCTTCATCCTGTTCTCCATCTTTTCCTTCAACTGGATAAGTAAGATGTAAGGTATAAGAAATAGTATACAACCAGATATTGCCTATTTCACTCCATATCTTCAAACAATTTTAGTCAGTTATTTCCACCTCACAATAACCTTGAGAACAGCAAATAGTATTGTCCTTGGAGAAATATCTCCCTGAGGATATGAGCAAAGGGCTGTTGGTGTAAACCAACATCACAGGGGGACAACACTAACTTGTATCTGCTGAGGTTATGCTATAGAATCAAACTGAGGTGGCCAAACCAAGCCAACAAAAAATTATTTCCTTGTAAGGTATTCTTAAGGAGAGATGCACACCAGCCTTGTTATGCATGGTGGGTTGAAGCCTATATCAGAAATATCTGCCAACTATAGTAGCCAGATCCATACTCATGATGCTACTCAACTTCACCAATCTCTTTACATAGCCTAATCCTTGGCAGAAGGGCAGGCTGTATGGTTTTAATGGCTCTGTGTGCCATAGCAGAGTAACTCATCAATCAATACTTCTTCAGTTGTTTGCTGAGTACCATCAAACCCATGGAGTCCTTTCCAACTCTGCACAAAGATGTTTCTGAGGAACAGGAGGCAAAATATGCTTTCCTAATGAGCCTTGGTTAAATCTATGGTAATAATAATGATGGCTTGAATTATCCAAAAGCATGAGTTGGAGGTGGTGGATTTACCATCCCTGGAGGTTTTCAAGATGAGCCTGGATGTGGCACTTAGTGTCATGGTCTAGTAACCACAGTAGGGTTGGACTCAATGATCTTTGAGGTCTCTTCCAACCTGGCTGGTTTTATGATTCTGTGATTCTATGACTGAACAACCTACCTCTCTCAGCCTTTCTTCATAGGAGTTGAGTAGAAGAAGGTAGAATACAGAAGAGGTTGCAGATGAGAACACAGAATCATAGAATCATGGAATGGTTTGGGTAGGAAGGGAGCTTAAAGCTCATCTAATTCCAATCCTCCTGCAATGGGCAGGGACACCTTCCACTAGACCAGGCTGCTCCAAGTTCCTTCTAACCTGGTCTTGAACACTTCCAGAGATGAAGAGTCCACAACTTTTCTGGGAAACCATACCTAGCATTCTCCTAACCACATTGATGTACTCTAGTGCTGCCATGGAAAACTGCTAAGGAGTTTCTCACACTAACAAGACCTGGCAAGAAAGTCATTCAAATCCCCAGCTCAGGGTTGTGCATCAATGGCAGTTTCTGACAGCTGAGCTTACCATTTCCTTATCCTACACCTCTCTGCTCCACTGCTTCTGGAAATGAGTTCCCAAAAATTACAAAGATGTAACACGAATGTGGCATGAGGACAGTTAAACTGATCTTTGTATAACACCATAGGCATGAGAAAGATCCCATAGTCAGTGGTCATTGTTAAACTGTTGCTTGGCACAGCTTGGCACAGATTGAACCTAAAGCTTGGGTCCACTGTGCTATTCCATGCAGTTTTCATAAGGATTTGAGGCAATCCTTTCCTCAACAAACAATCAGAGAAGCCACATGAGTGAATCCACACGCAGCCTATTCCTTGCCAAGGCATGAAGTCAATTGCTAGTGCCACAAATCTTAGAAATGGCAGGATTCCTAATCCCAGAGTTAAATTCTTGGCAATTTTTGATAGGTTTCTAAGCAGGAGGCAAATAAACTTGATCAGTCTTTCAAGCTGACTGTGCCAGCTTCCAACATGCAGCCTTTATTTCAACATCCAAAGTCTAACATAGCAACACAGGCATGAAAAGCAGGCCACATCCTCAAGGGCTCTTGAAAATTTTCCCCCATAGATTTAAAATAGGATAAACACACCTAGTGCTTTCCAGGGAGGAATCTCAGAGGGCCAACATAGAAAACACTTATCACAGCTACAGAAGCTGCACATGGCCAAATTTCATGTTGTTGATGCTCTAAGAACAGCATAGGATAGGAATCTAAATTTGATAAATGCAGACCTTAGTTGTGTCTCCTCCATCCCATCTTGTCCTGGTTTTCAGCCTGAGCTGTCACTACCCAAACCTTTCATTTCTTATTGTAGTTGGTTGCAGTAGTGAATGCAAAAGAAATGGGTTTCATCAGTGATATTTAACACAGTATGGGAACATATTAAGTCATAATGACATACACAAAAGGATGGAGTGTACCCTCAGCAAATTTGCAGATGACACTGAATGGTGTGGCTGAGAAACTGAAAGACAGGAAGCCATCCAGAGGGACCTGGACAAACTCCAGAAGTGAGCCCATGGGAATCTCATGAGGTTCAACAAAGCCAAGCACAAGGTGCTGTACCTGGGTCAGGGCAAGCACTGGTACCAATCCAGGCTGGGGGATTAGCAGATAGAGAGTAGAACTCCTGGGAAGGACTTGAGTGTGCTGGTGGATGAGAGACTGGACATGAGCTGGCAATGTGTGCTTGCAGCCCCAAACCATGTCCTGGGCTGCATCAAAAGCAGCATGGGCTGCAGGGCAAGGGAGGTGATTCTGCCCCTCTACTCCTCTCTGAGGAGATCCCACCTTGAGTGCTGCATCCAGCACAAGGAAGACATGGATCTGTTGGAGTGAGCCCAGAGGAGGCCACCAAGATGATTAGAAGGATGGAGCACCTCTCCTATGAATAAAGGCTGAGAATTGGGATTGTTCAGCCTGGAAAAGAGAAGGTTTAGGGGTGGCCTAATTATGGCCTTCCAGTACCTGAAGGGAGTCTACAAGAAAGACACAGAGATATTATTTACGAGCAAATGCAGTGACAGGACGAGGGGGAATGGCTTCAAACTGAAAGAGAATAGGCTTAAATTTCATGTTAGGAAGAAATGATTTCCTGTGAGTGGTGAGGCACTGGAATGGGTTGACCACACACACAAAAAAAAGTCTGTCTTGTGGTTAAATTTTTCTCATGTCCCATAAAATGAGTGTATGAGTTAGAAGTGTCTCTTGCATTGATTTTGTTCTGGTTTATGAGTATTGAATTCACTTTACAGTTTTCTTTGAGAAGCACTAGCAGGGTTTCACTTTTTTTATACTTAGCCATCTGTATTCACAAAGTTAGCAAGCAAGTAATGTGAGAATTATGACACTTTATGCTAAATACATGATACTTGATGATTCTGCACATGGCATATGGCACTTCATAGGTCTGGATAAGGGAGACTTAAAGAAGAAGAAAGGCCAAGGAGGAAAGATGAGACATCTGACACAGGATAAGTAAAAGAGCAAAAGTGGAAAATCTTTTCTAGAAATCAGGATATTTAAAAAACCATAAAGTAACTTTTTAATTTCAAATTCATTTAAACTCAGAACTTGGCCACATATATGTAGCAGTGAAAGAGTGAATAGATAAAAGAGTTCCCATGCTCTATCACTGACAGGGTATAAAGGGTAAATCTTGGCCCCAAAGAGACCAAAGACATCTTCAATGCAGTCACAGGTTCCTCAAGGGTGATATACCATGATTGTAGGAACAGACCAAATGTGGGACCAGACCTGAAGACTCAAATCAAAGACTGAATACAAACAACAAAGAAGAAGAGAACAAGGAGGGAACATCAGCTATGAGTTCACTCGGAAAAAGAACTATGTGGGGAGGAAAAAAGGTATTAAAAAGAGAGTAAATAGACTTTCATTATGTAAAGCTATTGGTGTGAGAAATAATCTCAGATCTTCAATTGTCAGTGGCAAAACTCTAGCATGATAAATTCCAGTGCATGTTTGGTACAGATCTCCCATTTTGACCATTTGCAGAGATACTGCTAGAGGAAAAAAATATTGCTATTTAATGGTGCAGTCAATTATATTCCTTATTGCTTCCTCCTAGACCAAGATCCAAATCCACAGAAAACCAAGATAAAAGTGATAACAGGGATTATAACTCTTGCACAAGAAGTGTGTGAAGATGAATAAAAGAAGTTAGTTAGGG
>NW_008652069.1:59303-64184 GCF_000695815.1 Acanthisitta chloris | reverse complement strand
CTTGATGGTCTTGGAGGTCTTTCCCAGCCCGGTTGACCCTATGATTCTATGAAACACAGAAGATTCCTGTGAAGGCAAATGCTGCAGTCCTTGAAATCAATGCAGCTATTTCCTTTCTCATTAGCAGACAAGGACAGAGATATCTCCAGGGAGAGCTACACTCTTTAGAGGAGGACACTTACCCATTTAAAAGAAAGAACTTGTGGTTCCATGTTTTGTTAACATATCAGTTAAGCTGAGGCCTGTTTGAAGCACATTTAAGAGCTTAAACAGGAAAACATCACTCTCTCTCAGAACTCTAAGCACCTCAGATATCTCCAGCTCTCAGCAAGTTCTGACTGCACAACTCTCTATATTTTGTAGGTCACAACTTGACAAAATCAAATCTTGTCACTCAGCAAAACCCAAATTTGCAACTCAGCAATATGGACACAGCCAAGTCACAACTTCCAAAATTACTGAGCTGTACAACCTCCAGAAGAGACTATCACTTCCTAATGATCATCTCACAAAATTGGTTGCTTAACATGGAGAGAGACATACCTGTTTGCAGGAAACCCTTCACAACTCTGTAAAAATGGAGCTCCATCATTCTCAAACTAGTGACACCAGCCAAAAGCTTGGAAAACATGCAACTGAAATGCAAATTTAATTAAAAGAATTGTACACATGGGAAATTTAGAGCACTGTGCAAATCTCTTCAAATAATGGTGTCCATAATTGACACTTTTAGTCAAAATCTAACAAAAGGCCAATGAGACACCAGCAGGTGTGAAATTACTAGTCTGGGACTAAATCAGGATGATAGCATAACTCTAGGAGTACCGGGGAGAAGACAAAATAGGAAGGGAAAAAGAAAAGGCAAAAAGAGTTTTTAAACAAGTTTGCTTTTCAGCCTGGACTTGTGCTCTATGGGGCCTTCACAAGAACTCTTTGAGGATCTTTTAGATTCACGTGACATCTTGAGATGACCAGGTTTGAAGACTGAACTGGCATCACTTGTTCTAACCACATCAGCTCATCTGTTCTCAAAAGATGCTGCTCCTGCACTCACCAGCTCCACTCAGGCAGGAGTGCTCCCTGACAGCACGTACTGCAGCACAGAGCACATGGGAGAGATCATGAGTGGGAACCCTTGAGCAATTCAGTCGCAGCTGCTGACCTTTCCAAAGTCAGTTTATCAACCCGCAGTGCTCTCCTCAAATCACAAGTGCTGCTTATTGCTAAATAATTTATGCAGTGTCCAAGAAAACTGCCTGCACAGTTTATATTTATAAAATGAACTCTCCCACATGGACAGTTTTAACACCCTCCTGGGATCTCTTCAAACCAACAGCCTCTACAGTCATGCAAAGGTTAAAATTAGGTTAAATCAGAGAAGTTACGTTGAACGAAATACTCACTGATTCAAATGCTCTTGCCTGAAATTCTGCATCAGCTTTGAGAGTGGCAGCTCTCTCTCATGGGCAGGCTGGGACCAGCAGGTTCCCAGCTTTAAATCTGGGCTCAAACCTCTATCAGCCCTTGCCTACTTTGAAAGGAGTTGAAGATGCTCCTTTCAAGTGAGACAACACCAACTCCGCTCTGTCCTGGGTGGAAAAAGCACTTTAGCCAGGAATCTGCTGAGACCTGCTGTTGTCTGGCAGGGAGAGGAATGAAACAGCTTTCCAGCAGGAGTTTTTATGTCTTCTGTAGATTTTATTAGGTGACAGGGAGGGTTAGAGAGGGCAGGGCACAGGGCCAGGAGGCACAAAGGGACTTGGAGCAGGGCAGCAGAAAGGAGCTGCAGAGAGCAGTGGCAGTGGCTGTAGGTCACAGCAGGGACACAGACAAACTGAGTGCTGTTTCCTGCACCTGACCATGGCACTGGCCAATAGATACTGCAACTCTCCACACCAGGACCATGCCATGGTAATAACAGCTCTGCAACAGCCCCAGGGGGAAGAATCAGTGTTCCCTTGCAATGGGTGGGCTCTAGCTAGGAGGTTGACCACCCTGCACCACTGTTAGCTGTTAGCAGCTATTTACCACTGACCACCAGGTCCAGCAAACTTCCAGCCACTAGATCAGAGTCCAACTGCAAAAAGCAGTATTCAAGGTCAGGGTTTATACCCTGCCCGAGCTGTAAACTCAACGTGACCTTGCACAAGTCACTCAAGTTTGTCATATGTCACAAGCCATGCCACCAAACAAGTCCTATTTCAGCAGGGGGTGGTGAGAAAACAAACCAAGCTGAAGGCTTTGTTTAGCAGTTTCCTGAGAAATCACTTATTCAGACATCCAGGAGATTGACAGGCAACTACTTTTGTTGTTCTCCATTTTCTCACTGAAGCATTGCAGATACCACAGCCAACACATGTGGCTGCTCCCAACTCTGCACCTCTGAGCTCAGAGCTCAGGTCAGGCACCACCTCAGTGCTGGGAGTGTGAGACTCCTTCTCTGATTAGATGTTGCTCAGCACCATCTCCACAGAGATAACTGATTGAAAACCCATGGAAGCATTAAATATTTCTTTTGTCTACCGTTTAATTTACTTACAAAAGCACCTGATTTTTCACCCTGAGCTTTTAAGGAATGGAACATACACCTCTGGAGTTTTCTGGCTTGGCTGTAATTTCTTTGCTTAAAAAAGCTCCACATTTTTTAGAGTTTCTAATATTTAATGGGGAATCCAATTATTTCTTAACATTTATTTGTTGTTGTTGCTACTTTATGAATGTAATTTCTGCTGAGCTTCAGACAGATGACACATCCCCAGGCTGTGGCTGCATTATCCATCAGACACAATGCAGTTTGTTTTTTAATTTTTTCTTACAGCTTATCCTTTTTTGGGTTTTTTTTTTCAGTCCTAAGAGGCAAGCAGATATGCAGGACTCTCATTTTAACCTTACTTTTTTTCTGAAGCAGAACTTAGAAAATATTTTCAAGGAAATTAACTGGGGTTTTTAATACTGCAATAACAGAAGTAAGCTTAGTGGAATCCTCGTCTCTCCTCACCCCAAGGCATGATTACTGCATAGTCATAGTCAAGCCTCTTAGTTTTGCATGAGTAAAGAAAAACATCTCTTTTCCTGGGCTCTACATATGTGGAGTGATAGCATGGGATCTTGAGATTGGTAACAGCCACTTGGGTCTTCCAGTTCATCTTCTTGTTGGCCCTAGGATTGTTCCTTATTATTCATTTTGAATGTCTTACCTGATCTAGCTTTAATCATATCAGACACTGAGCTACTGCCACTTGCCCAGGGAGAGCATATCAGAACACTCTCACTGCCAGATGTTTGGCTGATATTTGAAGCAACTTCTCCTTTGTTTCATCACATTATTCTCTCTTATACTTTCTACCTCTAAATAATTCTTTCACACCCAAAGCTTCTATTTCATAGGTATTTCTAAGACCTCCTGTTTCCTACCACTTAATCAGTCTTTACTCATATACCACACTGTATAATCTTCCATTTTCTGTGTAATTGCATTTACTTGTACTCACCACCACTTTGTTGCTTTTCTCTGAGCTCTTTATCAGGATTATGCTAACAAACATGGAGGGACATGTCTGAAATTAGAGGTGCTCTCCACATAACAATACCTCATGGGGCGAGTGCAGCAAAACTCAAAAAGCAACAAGAATTCAGAATAGAGGGAGTTCTAAGGAATTCATTTTTAATATAAAAGGACAGTGAGATTTTTATTGGAAGACTTTAATTCAAGATTACTTGGAGATGAATCAGTTTAGACAAGCCCTTAACTATGAAATATGTCTCATGTTCAGTACAGCTCTCTGGTCAAGTCAGACATATTTGAACACCCCAAAATGCCCAATAGCTGATTTTCCACATTTAAAAACCTACTTCAGCTCACTCAAACTAAATATGACATTTAGACTACCTCACCAAAAATACATCTCTATCTCCTAATTTTTTTTACAAAATTATTTACTTGGTATAAGTAAATACTCCTTGATCCAGCAAATACCTAACCTGGAACCTAATTCTCCATCCAAGGCCATATCTAAACTCATTTCTCTCTTCTGAATCAAGCAGACCCACAGCCTGGATGAAAATGTCAAAGAATCATCTTCACTACCTGGACTCTTGGCTAGGCTGGGGTGAGGTTTGGTACACAGTAAAAAGGTGCAAGGCAACATCACTGAGAATGAGTCCAAAGCTCTGTCAGCAGAAAGAGCTGCTGCTGCTCAGGGCTGGCTGCATCTGGAGCTGTGTGAGTAATGGCACAGGGAGACATTTCTTCTAAAGCAGAAATTAATAAATTGCTTCTCTAAAGAGCCCACAGTGCTATCATCTCCCCAAAAGCTGTTGGAATTCACATAAGATTTCAAGACATTTTTGATAACAGCATCAGCAAATTCTTCCTGAGGGTCTTTTCCTACTAGATTCAACCACCACAAGTCCTGAGTGTTGCCTTAAAAGGAAGTCTGCAATTAGCAAAAATAACTCAAATCCCTCATTTATTTATTGTTCACTTTTAGCTGACCAAGGTGCAGAAATGATAACATATGCCTTCAGAGACTAATTGCCAAAAATAGCAAATAAACTGAATATTTTAGAACACTCTATAAGCCACTGGCAAATATTTTAAGATAATAAACCCTGGAAAGCCAAAAATAGATTGTGATAGGTTCCCACCCTCCACTAGAAAAATTGCTGAAATCTCCACTAATAAATTCAGCAATGTCTTCTCTGAATCCTGCACTTTTCAAAGAACAGGATATTTTTTTAGTTGCTTGATTTTTTTCCACACTCTTGACTTCAGCTCCTGTGATGGCCCACACCATCACAGCTACTTTAGCTACATTAGCTCACTCATGCAATGTCACCTCCTGTTAGTACCAGGCAGTGGGGAAAAAACCCAACATGACA
>NW_008652069.1:44637-59283 GCF_000695815.1 Acanthisitta chloris | reverse complement strand
TGCTGAATGTAATGCAGGTTGTCAGAGGATTGTAGTGCTAGGCTTTAAAGGGAAGAAGAAAGACCTCTTTGTGAATGTAGCTAGTGAGGAACATGCCTTAAATGCCTCAGAAATTTATCCTTCAATAGTCCCCAAGAAACCAGACTTTTCATTGTCTATGTGAAAATTTTATGGTCTTCATTCTTCCCACCTTCCATATTTCTCTTCTACACTGAGCAAGCCAAATAGTTTTTTCCTACTTTCACCCAGATCCATCAACTTCTCACAAGGAATTCCAGTCTCTAGCATCAAGGTCCAGACTATGAGAAGTTGATACAAGGCACTTCCATAAAATCTCCCATCTAGGGCACCGACTCGATGACCACCCCTCATGAGGAAAACTTGCAAAATAGATCCTCAGCCACAGGCTGCTCTTCACAACACTTATTGCAGTCTGCAGCAAGCTACAGAAGAGGAAAGGAAACTAAAGCAATCTAAGGAGCAGCTTTTCTGCCTCTCTCCACAGGGTTATTTTCGCTCCAATGACAACTCATTTGGCGTAAGGTACTACTCAACAAGGGAAATGGCCAAGTCTTACTGAGTCCTAATTTGAGGCCATATGTTGTACTGATCACCTGTAGAAAGGTTTGTTTATCCCATGGTGAGGAAAGATGCTGAAGTGCAGCCAAAGAAGAGAAGGGAAGATGTTTTAATAAACTGGAGACCCCTCTAAGGTAATCAGCACCTCGAAAGTACTATCTTTGATGGTAAGTTAACAAGGCAAGTTGGGACAATACCTCTGTTAAATGCTGAGTCAAGTCTCTTACTTGGGAATGTAACATTACTCTTCATCCATGACCAGTCTGTTAAGAGTAATGAAAACATTTCACCTACTTCTCATCCCAAGACTTTGGAACCAAAATAACACCAAGTGAATTGGAAGTAAAAGTTGAGGAAAAAGAAAAAAGACTGAAAAAGTTCTTGGAAAAAAAAGGGCCAGAAAATAATTTGAATGACAGGCTTAGTTGTGCATTTTCGGGTCATGTTAAAATCTGATGCCAAATATATAAGCAAGAACTCTTATCTGTCACTTTTGCAGAGAATGCAGGGTAGCCCTCAGCAGGGCTGATGTGCTCTGCTGCCCATGTGCAATCCCATAAAAGTCACCTGGCAGTGGCCAGGAGCAATTAAACACAAACCTTTTAAGTTCACTTGGAGTCCTGTATCCTTCAGCTTCAGACAGTCTCGAGTTCACCATCCAGGCTCAGACTTCTGATTTTGACATTGATCCTCTGGCCCATCCAACCAATTGTTCACACTTCGTGCTGATCTGCAGAACTGTAGAGCAGAAATGGGAAAGAAGATTAAACTACTGCTGAGTTCTGAAATGGTTTTGCATCGGAAAAACATTCAGGAGAAATAAAGATAATCAAATACTTTCTATCCTCTTCATCCAAATTTCACAACCCGTGGGATGAAGGACAAATATGTTTCTGTGCTGTGGCTCAAGAGGTCTTCTCACTGCCAAAGGGATTTATATACATTTGAGAGCTTCATACCTCCTGCTCAACAGCCTTTTAGTCTGATCAGTATTTTATACCACGAACATCAGGCCATAATGCCACCACCTATTTATTTATGTGGACAAAGCTGTAACTGAGAGCCAGGTAATGTTTGTGGGAGTGGATAACATAACTTTTAAGACAGCTCATAAGGCTGGAGGTTACACACATACTCTTCTTCACAGTAAGCAAGTCAAAAACAATTTGTCTGACTAGAGATATTGATCAGACCAAAAGAGAGAAGGTAGTTGGGTAACAGAGGAGTAGGGGCAAGAGGTTAGCATGGGAAGAGATGTCTCCCAATGAAAGGAAGTGATAGGTAATTTATCATCTATGGAACATGGAGAGATTAGCAGAACCAAGGAGAGAAGTTGTAACTGATGCGTGTTTGCCTCCCTCCCTTCTAACTAATTTGGCTTTAATGCAAAAGTTCCATCCTGTCACTTCACCATGTTCATCTTCTTGCCAACCACAACTAGAAGGTTAATTCATATAACTAACAAACAGAAAATAGCAATAGTTAGCACTCCAGTTAATAACAACAGACTGACTAGTACCTACTCCTACCACACAAAATCAGGGTTGAAAATGAAGTAGTTCTCACATGACTGATTAAGGTGATAGTATGTTACATTTTTAGGTTTTTTGTATTCTCATTTCATAACCCAGTTGCTGGGATCAGATGTTGTCTGGTGATCTGTCTTAATACTAAAGCCAAATAGACTAGAGTGTTTTTATGAGAATAAATTAGAGACAAATAAAATTTTAAATAACTAACATCAGCTGTGACTCTTCCTTGGTGTGTTAAAAAAGTTTATGGATGTCTGGCATCAGCTGCAGTCCAGCAAGTTCCTGCACAGGGATTGGGGCAATTCCAAACACAAATACAGCCTGGGCAGTAAACAAGTTCAGAGCAGCCCTAAGGAGAAGGACTAGAGGGCACTGGTTGATGAGAAATTCAAAATTACACTCAATGGGAACTCACTGTCCAGAAAGACAACTGTCCTAGGCTGCATCAAAAGGATTATGGCCAGCAGGTCACAGGAGGGCATTCTGCCCCTCTGCTCTAGTGAGATCCCACCTGGAGTGTTGCATCCAGCTCTGGAGATCCCAACATAAGGACTTGGACCTGCTGGAACGAGTCCAGAGAAGGGCATGAAGATGATTAGAGGGCTGGAGCACCTCTGCTATGGAGACAGGCTGACAGAGTTGGGGTTGATCAGCCAGGAGAAGAGAAGGCTCCAGGAAAACCTCAGAGCCCCTTCCACTACTAAAGGGGTTCCAAAAGACCTAGGGACATAGTTTTTACAAGGACACATAGGGATAGAACTAGGGGTAATGGCTTCAAATTAAAAGATGGGAGGGTTAGTTTAGATACTGGGAAGAAATTCTTCCCTGTGATGGTGGTGAGGGCACCACCATCACCACTGGCACAGGTTGCCCAGAGAAGCTGTGGATGCCCCATCCCTGGAAGTGTTCCAGACCAAGCTGCATGGGGTTCTGGGCAACCTGGTCTAGTGGAAGGCATCCCTGCCCATGGCAGGGGAGTTGAAATGAGATGATCTTTAAGGTCCCTTCCAACCCAAACCACTCTATGACAATAATAGCTGTCTGAATGATGCTGTTATTTTTTCCAATATAGCACCCCACATCCCCCCACTTTGAAGAGAAAAAGTGTTGTCAGTGGCTAAAATATAGAGTGAAGATCCCTGCCCTGCCCTTGCTTGCACCTGTGTGCATCTCATATTAATTTTCAAGTATTATTTAGGATTTCTGGCAGTCACACCAGCGTGTGAGCCAGCTGCTGCCCCAGGGTTGTGTGTTGCAGGTATTTGCAAGACTTCTGCAGACTGCAGAAGTGGACCCAGGAATCCCTTCAGCCTGCAGTACGCTGCTTATGTAACAATACAAATTTGAAAGTACTCTAAAATGAACGGGTCAAAGTGGAGTTATTTAAATGCTTGCACACCATTACAATTACAGAAATATCCACCAATGCCTCATCAAAGTTTATCTAGAAAGGATACAACATGCTATGGTTTCTAACAGAGCAATAGCCATCTTACAAGGCTAAGTAAAAAATTGCATTATAGATTTAAGTGCTCTCTACATTTTCCTGGCTACTTCAGACTGCCTATGTTAAATATGTCAACAATGATGATGTCAGAAGTGGCTAAGATTTCTGAAGACAAACAGTGGTGCTGGGTGCCCTGACAGGAGTCTCTGAAATTGGTGAATGACTTTCATGTGATGCAGCTCCCTCCTCTCTGCAATTGGAGTCTATTAAGCAAAACACCTCGGTTCACCAATCACCCTTCAGAATCCTGGCTGTTCATCACCTCAGCACACATTTCCATAAAGGAAGGAAAAGCTTTAGCATCAAGAAATATGGAAATAGGCCCAATAAATTTGGTCCTAGGATTTGTTTTTTAAAGTCAGAAAACTAACTATTACTGCCAGCCTCTTTGCAGGGGCTATAAGAGATGATCGTTTTCCCTTGTAATGGTTCAGACATAAAGTGTGTATCAAAAACTGCATACGCTTCATATCCATCCAGCTGTGTGGAGCAATAAACATGATAATTATGCAGATAAGGCTTAAATAAATTCCTGTACCTAAGGGCAGCTGAATGCTTTTTTAAGCAAAACGATAATTAACCCTCCATAGGGCTGAATGAGCAGAGACCTTTGCTCCTTCCCAAGGTGGGAAACCTGCACCTTGGCACCTGCCAGGCATCTGTCATAGATATAAATGGGTCAGTGTACTTCAGAGGAAACAGCTCCAGGGCTGTTCCTTGTGAGGTTCCAAAAAAAGATCATGAACAACAAGATCTACGAGTTTCTATACCTTGACACTGGAATTTGAGGTGTGTTTCAGACAAATGTCAAAGGAATTGCAGGTAAAGGGAAAGAAGAGCATAAAATGCCAGTAGTATGAGCTCAGCAGTGAACAAAGTCCCTTGCAGTAAACTGAGAAGCTCAAGGGCTCAGAAATATGATCAAGCTGTTGCAGTGTAATGAATTACCACACATTGGCTGATCTGCAGTAACTGCTCACACGCACACTCTCAGCTCCCAACAAAGATGAAGAAGGTGTTTATCTTAACCTCTTTCATTAGGTTGAGGTTAATGTGTTTTACTTTGGATCTGTGACAAGCCAAGCATCTATATGAACTGCTACTGCTTGAAGAAGCCTGTGAACTAGGTTTATAGTGGCTCTGGGCTGATAGGATAAGTAAGCAAGGCCAGGTCCTCATCTTCTTACATAGCCAGTCACCAGCACACAGCAATGCTTTGTGGCTGCCCTCACCATCCTATGTGACTACTTCACTTACAAAATCTTTCAATACAGAGATTCCATGGTCATACAAATGCTATTTTATAAACTGAGTGCTGAATAAATGGTTTGTCAGGCTGTTCCATAGCAAATGATGACAGTAAATCCTACATGAATATACTTGCCCTTCTTTCTTCATTCTTCTTGCCCATGTTTTGACCTGAGACTGAATATCAAAAGGAGTCCAAAATCATCTCAGTCCACAAAGATTCTTGCTGTAAAGCCAACATAAGAAACGTGGGAATTGTCATACTGGATTTTGTGCTCTTGAGCTCTAACACACTACCTGTCAGCCCTCGGCTGCAGGTGTGAAGAGAAAAGGTCTAAAGTGACCCTTCCATGGTGAGAAACCAGGAGGAGTCAGCAACCTCAAATTTTTCTGCATCACTGTGATTACTAGTCAGTACATTCTCCTTCCATAATGCTTCCTAATGGCTTTTGGAAGTCATCCAAACTTTTTATCCCCACCAAATTACATGGAAACAAACTCCACAGTTCAGTTATGCACTATGTGGAAATAATGCTTCTTCTGAGTTTTTAACCTGCTGTGAGATTCAGATGCTTCCTAGTTCCTTATTGTGAAAACCAGTGAATAATCAGCCTTCTGCATTGCTTCTCCACTCACAGCTCTACAGCTGGTTGCTGCAGCACTGTCCCACCACAGCTCTGCCCAGAGGGACGGTGCTGGTGACAAGTGACAGATGGTAGAAGCTCTAAGCTAGGTCTGTTCTTGAATCACTGAGAATACAGAGCTCTGGTTCACATTTAGCAAACCTCCTTCATCCTGCAGGGCGTGCAGGAATTTCTCTCTGCTCCTTAGAAAAAGAAGAAAAAAGCCAGACCTGGCTCTGGCCACTGGATCTCCCGGAGGTTCACCCAAGGCAGTTCTGCTGTGATCTGCTACTCTTGTCTCTGTAATGCCCCAAGAGAGCTGAACAGAAAAGGACAGAGACTTGAGCAGACCCTCTCTGCATTTTAGAGCCTTACCTATAAAGTTTGAGCATAGGTGTAATCATTTTAGACTCCAGAGGGACAGGTTTAAAACCATATGGAAAGTTTCCTGTTCCGCTTTACATTTCCTGACTCTCAAAAGCCCATTTCTGCAGACCACCCACAACTTCATCTGTTCTGAGAAAGGATGTCCCTAAAGCCACATTGCTGCATAAGGAGACCAGATCCCAGAGGCTGGAAAGCAGCACAGCCTCCTCTGTGAAGCCTAGGCACAGCTCTGATGATTTCTGCTGAGAGCTAGTTGTCCTGGAGAGTACCATGTCAAGACCACAAGTGAAACCCCCTTGAAATCCATTTTTCAGAGCCAGATAGTTCTGTTTCAGCCTGCAAGGATGAATCAGACATCCCAGCTGGCTCCTGGAGACACAAAGGGAGAAGTGCCTCAGGTAGTCTGTGTGCCAGTCAGTCTACACCTGTAACCATCTGCCAAAAAATACTTAGTACTGGTGTCATCTTTACAGTTATTCTGGTTTTTTCCCCTGGACGGGTGTCCTGGGGCTTGCTGGTTCTCCCCAATCAAGTCTCAGAGGTTCCAGATCCTTTCTTCACTTACAGAAAAGAATCTAGAATTTAGACAATTCAGCCTGTGAGAAAACTGAGGTACTCAGCAAAAATATATTGCCAGTCTTTTATCAGCCTCCTAACAAGCAAAGAAGAGCATTTCTCTTGCATGGACAAACCCATGGAAATGTCTTCAGAAGGAATAGGACATCTACAAACTTTATCAGAAGCAGAACTGGGACAGCTCTATGAACTCTTAAAGAAAAGACCAAGCCCTTGGAGCAGGACCTGTTTCAGGAGGAAAAGTAAAGACTGGATGAAGGAATAGCTTCAGCTAGAAGGACTCAGACCAGAGAACATATTGCCAAGGTCTCACCTCTCACTCCATTGGGATCTTCCAATACCACCCAGCTCTGGCAAGTAATACACTGAGTTATCTCTGCACCTGAAAACTGTTAAATTATATAAACCACAAGCTTAACTAAAGGCCAGAAATTCCCTTTTTTTTCTTTCCTGTAGACTCACTGGATTCCTGCATCTCTCTGGGTTTCAGTCCTCTGTTATAGAGCATCCCTTACCCTCTCACTGCCCCATATGATTCCATGGCACTCACACAGAGAACTTGCTGCCAAAGCACATTACTTAGCAATTTTCTGCATTAAGCTACCCTGTGCTCATCTCCCTAGATTCATGCCATCCTCCAGTATCTCCCAACAGCTTTGAGTCATATGCTCCCACCATCTGACCCCCTGGACTCCTCTCCTCCACTAGAGAGGCAGGTTAAGCCTGAAGCCAAGTGGAGCTGAACTCCAGCTCTTCTAAAGGGCTTACATTGCCCAGAAACAGATGGTAGAGTGCAACTCCTAACCAGCAGGAAAATGATGTTTTCCCCTCACCAACTGGAATATCAATAAAACCCTGTATGCATTTTCCAATTTCTGTAGGAAAGCTGATTCCATTTTTCTGCTCAGAGCTTGAGTCTTTATAATGCCCCCAGAGCAACTGAACCCTAAATAATACCACTCAGTTTCCCTTTTGGTGCCTCAGAAGAAGAAATAGAGGACCATACTGGGTGACTTCACAGCAAGCACAAGATTTCTACTTAGGGAAGTGTGTGTTAGTGCTCATTATCTTCATAGAGGTAATAATGAAATCCCTGTTGTAGTATGAGCAATAAAAACTTTTAACTAGTGATACAAACAACCAAGTTCTCAGCAAGGAAATAAAACCTATTTGGGGAATATTCTCTTCAAAAAGCTTAATCTTGAAGCTTTTACTTCTAGTCATGATCATTCCTACTTTCTCAGAAAACCATGGCTTGGGTTGGAAGGGACCTGTAAGATTGTCTAGTTCCAACCCCCATGCCATAGGCAGGAATAGCCACCTCCAAAACAAGTCACCCCCACCCAACCTGGCCTTGAACACTTCAAAGGATGGGTCATTCACAAATTCTCTGGAAATTCCAGTGCCCCACCACCCTCACAGGGAAGAGTTTCTTCCTGTCACCTAACCTAACGTCCCCTCTTTTAGTTCAAAAATGTTCCTTGTTGTCCTATCACTATCCACCTGTGTAAAAAGTCACTGTGCCTCTTTTTTCTAGGACTCTTTTAGGCACTGGAAGGTGCTCCAAGGTCTCCTCAGAACCTTCTCTTCTCCAGGCTGAACAACCCCTGCTCTCTCAGCATGTCTGTATAACAGAGGTGCTCCAGCCCTCTGAGCATCTTTGTGGCCTCCCCTGGACCTGCTCCAACAGATCCACATCTTTGTTGTGCTGAGGACTCCAAAACTGGACCACAGTCATCCTATACTCTGTGAGTGACAGGCAGGAACCATCCAATCCAGCAGTTCATTATTGCTGTTTGCTATTTTTCAGGCATTTTATAAAACTTGAATAATGCACACAGCTTTGCAATGCAATGGTTGGAACCAGTTTTGTGTGTGACCAGTGTTTTACAGGTCTGGCCTTTAGTCAGCATTCACACCCTGTATTCCAGCCACTTCCAGAACAGCTTTGGGAGCCCCTGGCACTATGTTCTTTATACATTTAAACATAACTTCTACTCCAAAGCAGAAGCCAAAACCTACTGTAACTTAGCAACATGACAAAGTGCCAGTAGTGCAAAAGAACCCCCTAAGACTCACCTGCTCCCTTGGTGCTCTTATTTGTTTGCCAAAAGTTTGTTATTTACTGATAAGCAAAGCAAACAACGTATTACCCTGACACGTGTGTCCCATATTTACACACCAAATTTATTGTTGACAAAGAAGTTCATAAGCAAACAAGAAATTAATAAAGCCCTGGATACACAAGTGGAAGTTGATAAGATCAGTAATATCGTCTGTCAGGCAAGTTAATATAACCAACTTGCTAATTGCATGAGAAATACTGAGAAGTACAAGAAAGCCATTTGCTTTAAAGAAACTTAATTCCCTGTAATCAAATTTGAGCATGACTGTACCAATCTAAACATTTCTTTTTATGTGGTAACTATCAAAACATATGACCTGTTTTCTTCAGATTGTTTGATCTGCAAAAATATAACAGAAAATGGCTTGTTCAGGGTTGCATCTAAAGTCCAGAAGTAATCAATGATAACAATGAGAAAGACAGATTTTTGCACACCAAATCTTTTTCTTGTACATTAATTAATAATTATGCCTTGAATTTTTTTCAAGTGAGCTGTTTCTCCTGCTGACTCTTGCATTTTAGGCTATGGGAAACTGCATCTTCATTCTCAGGGGCAACATTTTTTAAAAATATGATCCCAAAGATAGAATTCTTAAATGAGGCTTTATTTTTTCTGATTTCTTGATGGGAACTGCTATAAGCTTATATTAAAAAAAAAAACCAAAAAAAAAAACCAAAAAATCATTATACAGACATTAAAGCTCGGAATTAGAAATTGAGTTTTTGGCTTCTGAGTTCATTTCTTTTTTTCTTTCTTTTTTTTTTAACTTTCCCTTGAAAAAATGCCAATCTTGTACACAATTCCACCTACCAACCAAGAGGCCATGAAAGGCTGAAAAAGCAATCAAAGCTTCGGTAAGTGATAAATTGTCTTTTACACTGGTAATTAGGTTGGAGACAGCCCTGACTTATTTCTCAAAAGACCACAACAAATGACCAGTAAATGGCAGAGGCTTCTACAAAAAAGGTTTCTGCTGAGGAAGTGGAAGGCTCTTCCACCTTGTGCTCGCTCTAACAAATCCACCCGTGTGTGTGCCATAGTTGAGCATGGTCCTGGCACACATTTTTCAGAGCCTTTCACGTAAAGGCTGACATTTCTCAGCTCTGGGCTGCTCCATTTGGATGTCATTAGCACAGCAAGGGCTTTGGGAGCCAGAGCTCCAGACCCCACCAGCATGTGGGACCCTCATCCAGCACAGACCTAATGGTTTTGGCTGCCAGCCTGTCCTTCTTGCTCTGAATATCCCAAAGCAGGGGAGAGATTAATTAGAGCAGCCCAGAGGCTACCTAGATAGTGCACAACCTCGAGAGCAGACAGCATCCCTTTCCCATTTGTGTCTTGAGCTCAGTAATACTAAAGAATCTGTCTCAGGGCTGGAAATCAAATCAATCTTGCATGCACTTGGCAATGTTGCCTTTCAGAAAAGTTTTGCTTCGTTGGATAATGCACAATAACTCTACATGAGTTTATTTTGGTCTCACAGGATCTCAGTCAAGTCTGTGGTGTATTCAGTCTCCTCTTGAAGCAAAACATGATGGGCAGTGCTGAGTGTATACACCATCTGTCACAGCACAGGACCAGACACCTTTTAAGAGTGACTCCTGAACAATGAGCATTGCAAGGTACGATGGGTTCCTTTATCTCCAAACTAACAGGCATTTTTATCTGAGCTGAAGTGACAGTGGTCTCAAGGCAGGCATTTAGAAAAACCTCACCATTATCTTTCAGTCATTCACTCTGTTTTGGCATGAGCAGGTTCAGCTGCTTCTGAGAGAGAGAGAGAGGAAAGAGAAAGCAGCAACATCCATGGCTCAGCCTTCTCGGGTGACCTTACAAAGTCCTCTGGAGCCCTCCATCAGTTTATGCCCCTTTCATTTGACACCAGCCAATTCATGCAGATTTCCTTGTTCCTGAGCTCATTAGAAAACTAGAAAATATGTGGAAACGTGCTGCAGCCATACGAGAATCTCTGCATTGCACAGCACTTTCCTTGTCCTCTTGACATTCTCCAGCAACAATAAACCTTGTTGATCTTCATACCCTTCAGAGAGAGGGAAAGCTACAGCAGCCAGGAAAGTAATTCACAGTAAAACAGCTTTCTTCAGACTTTCCCATGCATGGCCTTATCTTCCTTCAGTCTTTCAGTTACTCCCTCTGAGAAGCAAACAGCAACCTTTGCTTAGAGTTCAAGTGACCAGACTGATGGAAGCTCTGAAAAAAATTCCTGCCTCTATGAATCATTGCTAACCTCCTGCCTCAAAACATACCCCTTGTATACCACAGGAGTGCTAATATATATGCTGTGTAGCCACAGGCTAGTCATTTAACCCCACAAAAGAGGTTAAAAAAAATCAAGTTTATAAAAAACAACCCAACTCAAAAAGTTAAATGACTAGCCTGCGGCTACACAGCGAAGGTGTGTACCAGAAGTGTGTCTTCTACCAGAAGCCTGCTAACAGAGAAAACTGATTTTTAATAATTAAAACATGTAAATATGTTTCATGGATCCACTGGTTCATGAACAGGAAACAAAAATAACCCAATTCTGTGACCAGCCATTACTGAATAACAATGTTTTTCCTGTCCATGTGAAAATACAGTCTCATCCACAGATTATGCTACAGTTTTCTTGTTCTAGTTTTGCCTTTTGTTACCCCTTCTGTCTAGGACATCTTAATAATGTGCAGGAAAAAAAGGACCTTAAACCTCCAGCAGAGAAGACACCTTTATCTTGCCTTAATTTGTACTGCTTGTATCAAAATGGGATTTTTAAGATTTAGACGAAGAGATATAAATGTAGTCTCTCTGGAGTTAAACCAAGCTACCTGTGGGCCTGATGTTCTCATGGTTTGCCTGAGGAAAACAAATCTTTCATCCTTATCTATGTATTTCTTTGCTAATTAAAATGCATGGACTACTTTAAACACTGTTTACCCAAGGGGCCTTCAGCAGTGCTCTTTCACCATTGAAAAAAAAAAATAAAAGAATTTAAAAAAACATACCAGCAGTGGAAGGTTTTAAAGATGCCACATACAAAAGCCACTCATTAATATTCCTGAAGAGTAATATCATCAAAGCAGGATATTAACACTACAGGTCTAGCTATACAAAACAATTGCCAATCTAAACACATGGCAACAAGTGAAATCAGAAGCAGTCGGAGATAGACACGGAGAATGTTCTCTGATCTTGTCAGCTGTTGTGGAGAGCTAAGTAATTCTATGTCACGATTTGCATTTTTCCCTGGGTATTCCCAACACGATGCAGAAAACCCTGCAGCAGAGAGGCAAAATTATCCAAAGCAAATTGGGAAGGTTTGCAGTGCTGCTAGCGATGATTCTGTTATATTCTCAATTCAATTAGAAAGGGAGACAGCTAAAATAGCAGCACCTTGCTGATGAGGCAAATCTTGCCCAGGCTGAAGGATAAAACAGTATTTCTGAAGTCTGTTCATGCAAGGGATTTTACAAAGCCTGGCAACACACCCAAGTACAACAAGTTCTTCTAATATCCTTTGCTTCTGCTGGCCTCAGATCAGCCCAGAAACATTAATTAAGGGTGTGGATCTGCAATTACAAACAAATGAATAATCAGATCTTTCTGATTTTCTGCTTATCAGCCAGTTTGCCTTCATGGTATTTCAAGATAATGCTTTTCACTCTGTGTTTGCAATAGATTAGGGCCATGCATGTGGTCAGTTCATCAGCACAAGAAGCAGGAAATTATGAAGCACAGGAGCTCATGTGTTTGCAAGATCAGCAACTCTGTAAAACAGTGTGGGCCATGAAGTCACCCTTTGCCACAGGTTCCCTTCATCATTTACCAGTATACCCATTTTACTGATGAGCATGTTGAGATGATAACAGGTTACTGAACCAAGGCTATGCAGCACATCAGCAGAGGGAGACACTGGAAAGCTGCTTTCCTGCTATTTTCTCCTGGGCTTTTCCCTATAAACAGAAGTACTCCCACTTCTTTTAGCAGACAGCATTTTTAGCAGACTTGCTTTGCAGTCAACCAATTAAGAACCCTTCCATGTTAAGCTTCCTTCAGAGATGGATAAGCTTGAAAATAAAACGATGGCTAATTCTGAAGGATCTATATTTAAGAGAGAAGAACAGAGTAGAATTATTTCTGCAATGATTTCTGAAGATGAGATTCCTCTAGGATAGATACCCACTACATGTGTGGCTCTAAAATGAGTGCTATTATCTTCATTAGGATAGATCACCCTCATTACATCATAGTGCCCTTGTGCCTAGAACTCACACAGCCTTTAGGAAAAAGTTTTTTACCCAGAGTGTGGTGGGGTACTGGAACAGCTCCCCAGGACAGTGGTCATGGCCCCAAGGCTGAAAGAGCTCAAGAAATGTTTGGACAACACTCTCAGGCACAGGGTGGGATTCTTGGGGTTGTCCAGTGCAGATCCAAGAGTTGGACTCGACGATCCTCATGAGGCCCTTCCAACTCAGGCTATTCTATGACCCCCTCACACATTGACCAAATCCATCTTAGAAAGACAAGTCCTGTTTCCAGACCTTCTGTTCAAGGGAGCTACACAAAATGAAGGAATATGTCCATATTTTAATACTCTACCTCTGTCTTCTGTCATGTTCTCGTTCTGAAAGGAAAGCAACCTTGGACCACCTTGGGATTCTGCAAACCTGAGAACAAACCAACCAGGAATCGAAAACTTCTACCTGGACACGAGGGATGTTAAAATGCTGGAATCAAAATCATTTTATATGCAAGTAACGGGAGAGCAGATATCTGATAGGACTTGACTTTCAAAAACTGGAATCCATTTTAGCAGCCAGAATTAACTGACAGCATATATGCAACCACTTCAGCTGTTTATCAAGTGACTGGTGCATACAAATCAAGGGTGTTCAATGTCTAAATGCTAATGTCTTCATAGACTATGCAAGCACAAATTTGCACCTACAAGAACTGAAAGCGACTTCCTTTAAACTTTAACAAAGGTGGCCAAGAGAAAGGAAAATGAGAAAGGCAACATGAATATTTCAGGGTGTGCATCCTGAAAGCTTTGGTGCAGCTGCACAGCTCCAATTAAATTCAATAGGAGACTCACATCTAAAACCCTGAGCAATGCTTTGAAAAGTCTAAAGGTTTGATGTCAGAGTATGACTTTCAGAGTCAATTGCTTTTGTTCAGCAGAAACCCTCACAGAAGAATGAAGCACAGTCTCCTCTTACAGAAAGAGGAGACTGAAGAGAGCAGGAAGGCAGGAAGGAAGTTCAGAGTAAATATTGGCATAAAGATTTGTCCAGCACAGTATCTAAGGAATCACACTGACACTATTTGTAATGGAAATGATACAAAGAGGTCAGGCTTTGGCTTTTCCACCACCCAGCATCAGAGATGATTCAGAAACAATTTCCATTTTCTTTGAACCAATAAAGCCCAACCAGATGAAGGAAGCTCCTGGATAAAAGGATCAACTGCTGATCCAATTCTAATCAGCACAATGATAATTCTCTTACATCCAGCAGGATTAATCTGATTGTTTGAATAAACAATTTGGTTCATCTTTTGGAAGCACTCAAAGAGTCCAGATGTCTTTAGCCATGCATGTGTTAGTGCTTCACTGTGGACCAGGGTGTGATTTTGAACACACTCTTGTGGCTATCTCCTTTTGCAGGACTTTGATTCCCATCAAAGCCTGTGACTGGAGCTCCCCACTTTATTTTAGGATAAAATTAGACTGGAAGATACACTCCAGGAGTTCATCTACTGCCCTCCAGCTAATGGTGGGCAGCAGACCAGTCAGGCTACAGCTACCTGAAGTAGATCATCTGAAAAGTGAGTAGAGTGGGACCTGGACCTGCAGCACCATTTTGCTCTGCAAGTGTGTCCCTGATGAGATGTACCACTCATTAATATGGGCAGAGCCTTCATGGCCTCTTGAGCCTGGTCACACCTGTGTCCACAGTCAGAGTTTATCCTAAAAAGCATTGCAGGTGCTAGAAATTCATCTTTCTTGTGTACGTGACAAGTTGGAGTCTACTGATGAGTGTGTTGGTTTGCAAAATTCCAATTAGAAAGGA
>NW_008652069.1:18975-44625 GCF_000695815.1 Acanthisitta chloris | reverse complement strand
AGGAATCACATAAACTGCCATATTCTGCTCAACCTCAGATGTGATAAGTGACAATTTTTTGTCTCAATATTTTTGCTCTGAAGCTGTTTTCTCTTTCCATGATTTTTAGTAATTTATGTTATTTCGGGACGTGTCTGTGGCAATGTATCTACATATCATTATTTCAAGTTGTCATGTCACATTCCACAAGACACTGCTGCCATGTCAAATCATCACAGAGCAGAGCAGTTGCTTTTCTTTATCATTAAGGGCAGCTGCTACTCTCTACAAATTGAAACATCAATATACTGCAGAAAGGTTCCAGGCTGCTGAAAACAGTTGCTCCTGAAATTAGTACACCAAATGCTTATCTTTTTTTCGTGTTCCAAGTGTTAACCTGTATCACTTCAATACAAACAGGAGGCATTTTGTTCAAAGAAACAAAGCAAAGGGGGCTCAAATATCCACAGTCTGTTTCTGAATGTCTAAACAGGCAAAAAGAATGTGAGAGAAGGTCATATTTTTTAGATACCTTTTGTATCTAAAAGCGCATGCAGAGATCACAGAACTATTAATTGTAGTCATAGAGGAAGCTTTTGACATATCTGGAAATTTAAGCTTGCATCATTTGCATTCCACTGCAGTGCTTTCACCATAAACCATTCATCCTGGTGCAGCAACGAATTAGATGAAGATAAAAGAGGAAAAGGGAGAAGTCAGTAAGATTACACACACTGGAGTAATTGTTTATATTTCAATTTTTCCCTGTCAATTGCTCAAGTGGAGTTGAATAAAATAGGATTCAGAAAATAAATCTCTTCATAGATATTGTCAAGAGGGCCATAAATTCCAATTCCCTTAGAAACTTTTGTCTTAGGGCTTTAATTCAGGTCTAGGAGAACTGCAGACACCAAACATTGTAGATTATCCCCAGTTCAACTTCTGGGGGAATAAAGATGTCAGAAGAGATAAAATACATTATATTATGCTGTAGAGGCAACGCAATGGCTAAGAGTCACTGTGCAACATCATCAGTGCAGGGACCACATGAGTACAAGGCCCATTCAACATGGACATGCTTCTGTACACACAGCTTCTCCTGAAGGGTTACAGGCTTCAGAGTGACTAAAGGATGGAGGAAGGACTATAATGTCCTCTATGAACACCCCGTTCAAAAGCTGAGCAATAGCAGCATCTGTGGCTGGAAGGCAAGACATGGCAAAAGTTGCAGAGAGAAGTAAAATGAGAAAAAAAATGAAGTTTTTGTTTACAGGAGAAAACAGGCTAGGAATAGATAGTTTAAATTTATTTTTACTCTCCTGCTTTCCATACCAAACAGATGCAGAAAATTTAGGATGGGGAAAATCAAGTTTGTGGCCAAAGTCTCCTACCAACAGCTTCTCAAAAGAATTCAAATCTAATTTTACATTAAGTGCATTGCAGCACTTGGATCACAAGTTCACAAGGACATGGAAGCAGTTTGCATATAAAATAAACAAGCAAAGCAGAGGGGAAACTCATGAAAAGAGAAATTTTGGGAAAAAAAAATAAATAAATCAGAGTGATTAGATGGTGGAAAGAATCTTTCACAAATAGCTTGACCTCTCCTTCTTTCTTCCCCCTTTCCAAGTTCAAACTATGGGCCAAACCTCATCAGAGCAACAGGCACTAATCCATTATAAGATACTCCTCTTACTTTCAGGGAAACAAAAAGGAACCTGCACCTTTCCTCTCCCAAAAGGACTCAAACCCAGACCTCCAAAGGAGCTGTGGCACAGAGCATTGCTCCTCATCTGGAGTCTCTGGGTACCAGTTCTCCACTGCCCAGTGCCTGGGACATCCCAGTTGCACCCACTATGGGTGCAGCCATTCTCAACTGGGGACACATGCCAACCTGTTTGAGGCCAAAAACTCCTGGAAAATATCTTAGGAACATCAGCAACATTACCAGGAGTTTCCTCTGCTAGCAAAAAAACCTCATGGGCTGGGTAGAAAGACAGCCCTGCTTCAGCTTTTATTTTATATTGGATTAGAAAAATACTGATTAAAAGTCAGTCTTACACGTCAGCTTAAGGTAACCTGCTTTTGCACTCTTTCTCAGCAGACAGCAACTCTACCTTTGAAGATAACCATTCATGCATAAAATTACTAATAGAGACCATCTATCTGACAAATGTCTGTTCCTTAATAATTTATATCACTTGATCTATTTTCAAAGGTTAGCCTTACATTTAAAATTACAGTTCTGAATAGGTCAGCCTGTTACTTAAAGATAAATTACTCCACCTCTTCATGTTACAGTGTTGTGTTTTGATAATGACAGCCTTTTTATTCCCATGCTTTCCTCTTCCTAGCAAATCACTAGCACGGCCTACCTTGTCCATACCTCCCTGCAGCCCCATTTTGATCCTTTTTGACTGAGGCAGTCTGAACATTGCCAGTTTACAATCTTTTACCTGCTTTTAGCAAAGACTTAGGAAAGACTCAGCACTCCAGGATGAAAAGATGAACCAATGATGCGTGATAAGACTAAGCTTAGTCATGCTGTGTGTGAACTAAAATGCTGCATAACCAATACCATTAAGTTCCTTGTAATTAAAGGATAATTTCTGCTTTCCTCTAGATAGATAAAGCAATAAAATGACAATGTTTAAGGAGGAAATGCCAGTGTAATGTTCATGCATTTAACAAATACCCAGGAGATATGCATTGTAAATATACTTATAACAGAGAAGCTCCTACTGTTTTATTTACAGAAGCATTTTGTGGTGGTAATTTCATACCACTGAGTAGTCTGAAAAGCTACTGGACCACAGAATACTTACTTCTTTCTCTCTTAAACACCTGGTATTGGTATTTTTCTATGATTGTGAAGAACTGTCAGGTTATAACAGTTTGTCACATATCTTATTACAAATACATCTCTGAATTACTGAGGGTGAAAAACTCTTCTCAGGCAACCCAGACATCTGCACACCAGATTAGTGCACCCGTCTGTTAGCTCTGCAGTAGCAGGATGAAAGGAAAAAGCAATGTTTGGAGTCTGTGGACCTTCTGTATTAGCTGCAGGAGTACAGGTGTCCAGGAACAGCATCCGGCAGCAACAGTGCCAGGAGAGCAGTGACATCCCTCCCAGCACAGAGCTGCTCTCAAGGATGATATGGGCTGAGACAGGACAGAGTCCCATCCTGCACAGAGACCATCTGGACAGGGAGATTGAGACAGAAAGCAGAGAAAACAGTCATTCTGGGGAGCTGTTGGGTCTTATGTAGTGTACAGCAATCCAATGGGATTTCTCCAAGTTGTGCTCCTGATACAATAGCTCAAGTGGAATAACTAGCCCATGCTTTGCAGCTAAAAATGAAATGAGAATCTACATGACCCCTTGAAAACAGACTCAAAGGTCCACTCTGTCTCCCATGAAGCCAATGTAGTTAATGAAATTGTCTTTACTGTTCCTGGTCTGTGTACCAAATTCTCCCCAGGGGTAACCAGGATAAGCTTAGAAATAATAGATTCACTTCAAATATGATTTCCTGAGACCCCTTCTGAAGTAAATGCATGCATATATACAATATATGTATATGGAGAATAAGAAGTCAGCAACTCCAACAGAGATACTACACAAACAGGGAACCTTCAGGGTCCAGGCACAAATATCAACAGATATCCAGGGGCAAATTATTCACAACAAACAAAGCAGTTATACATAAAGAGCCCAGCTACAAAGGGTCCAAATCCCTTTTGCAGATGCTAACCGTTAGAGAAGAACCTAGTGCAGCATCTGAACAGCTATTAGGGTGTCAGGACAGAGGAGCTTTTTCAGCATAATGTCAGTTTAATGTGCATGGTGCAACAGGGGACTTAGAAAATGTTGACACTGCTGTGTGCTTTAACAAGACAACCTCTCTAATGCTCAGACAATCTGCCCTTTACCTACACAGGGTGTAACTACTGAGTTTACTGAAGCCTTTGGCTCCTGTGTGACTACTCTGTATCACCTCCACGTGCAGTTCTCACTTGGAGCATTGCATTACTCTGTGTGCACCCAGAATCCCAGGAACAAAGTGCTTCCTGCTTCACAGAGTACAAACACAGCTAAGGCAGAACTACAGATCTGTTGTTTCAGACCTTGGGCAATAAATGATTCACAAAGAAACAAAGAAAGCTTCAGATAGCCCTAGGGAGACTACCAAAGGTAGACCTAGAGAAAGAATTGATGAAATGCATATTCCATATTTTTTTTAGATAAGTAAATTTGAAAGGCTGCAAAAAAATGGTGTATCCAATTGCCAGTCAGCACATCATCTCTTCTCTGTACCAATAAAGACAACAAAGGAGGATCCCAGAGCCTCTGTTTATTGTAGGGGGTTTACCCCAATGTAGTGGGTTCAAGAGAGGCAAGAGTGGTGCAAGAAACTGCAGCCCACAGGGCAGGATTGCACTAATACAAGATATACTTTTCCTCCATTGGCAACTTTGAATTGTCATATTCAGTCCATCCATTATTATTTCCTTGCAGATGGTTGTGACAGCTAATTCTTTCAGGGCTTGTAATAGTGTGGAAAACCCTACATCTTCAGCACAACTTAAAACATTTAAAATGTTTTAAATTAATTGATGTGGATTACCCCAGATCACCTTCCCCAGCAGTAAACTAATTCAGACTGCCTTAAGTATAGCCCTGTCAGCAAACTGGGACCAATGCCTTCACCTGTCTTCCTTCAGTGTTTAATCCTATTCTTGTCATGGAAAGATATAGCATTTACAGTTAAAAAAACAAACCAAAACAAGCAAAAAACAAACAAACAAACAAAAAAGACAAACCCCAAAACAAACACCAAAATAACTCCATCACAACCAAATGAAACAAAAGAAAAATCCAAACCAACATATCATAAGAGCATCTCCAGCCCATGCTCTCACTTCTCTTATTAATCTGTTTCAGTAAGAGCTGCACAAGACAATGCCTGATGCCTGCAATCCTCCCAGTCCCATTTTTAAGCCAGCAATCCCATATTTCCTGTGTCTAGAGCCTATTCTGATTCTCCCAGCTTGAGGCCTCATTGGCCTTTCCTTTGCCATGGCTTCTTGCTGTGTGATTATCTACATTTGCTCACTTCTTCTGTGATCATCTAGAGGCCACACTGCAGGATCGTTTTTGCTTTAACATGCACCAAATCCCATCAGTTCCAGTGCTGTGGCTGGCAGGGCAGGCTCTCATTCCTTAGTCACCATCTCAAATGCCAAGGCACTGAGATGCCAGCGCTGTCTGATATTACCCAGAGCCAATTACATTAGCCTTCTGCCAACCTGGGGCCTTATCTGCTCCCAGGAATTAATTCTTGTTTTGCTGCAATGCACAACCAAAGTTTTAAGTTTCTTGGCCAATTTATTACAATTAGTCTTTCTGCAATGCGTTTAGTTTTCTTTATAATTATCCCACAGAGCTTGTGGTTCTGAGAATTGCTCCTTGCATTCCTCTGCTTCCCCAGCTCCCACACATGGTTGCAAATACCTCCTTTCTCACCCCCATCCTCTCCTGAACATGTAAATCAAGTGAATTGAATCAATTGAAGCAGTGCTCAGTGCTTGGTAGTCTGGCACGGAGAGTGGAAGATAAACTGTCAGGCTGACAAACATAAAGCTCAGTTAGTTTCTCCACTCTGGGAAGGTTATTTGTAATAGATTTCATTTGATCAAATCACCTTTACTTGGCTTGTCTATTTGTTTTCTCTTTGCCATCTCAAGCAACTGAGCAGCCTAGTGCTATTCTGCTCAGAAGAGCAGTTAGAAAAACAACCATACAAGGTGTTTTCCCACACAGCTTGCCAGGTCACTGAGTGCCCCTGCATGGATAATCCTCTTCAAGATATAGGACCCACCTAGAGGATGGACAGATGTCACCATCAGAGGAAGCAATTCACTCAACTCTCCCATTCACATCTGTTAGCATCTAGATCTACTTTCTGTGAAAAGTGGTGGGAATAGTGTTAGGACATCAGTCCTGCCCAGAAGACATGTAGAAAAGATTAATTTATAGTGTTTAAAGAAGGAAGGGAAAAGATTTCAAGAGATGCCTCTTGATGCAGACAGTTGGGGTATTTTGCCTCAGGGCTGTAAGTTAAGGATTTGTGAGAACAAAGCTCCTGTTAGTTCACAGGTTAGCAATCCCTTTTTCTTTCTCTGCAGAAGACAAAAGCCTGGATGAATTCTGAGGTGATCCTCAGCTGGACCTCTCTAGTAGCAAGGCCAGCTCAGGCATGAAGACAGGATTGTAAAATGCAGTTTCCCTGAAGTTTCACCAAAAGATGACTGGCTAAACCATGCAAAATCCTGATCCTGACCCAGTTTTACCAAGAACAAATTTCATTGCCTCTGGTACAAGAGTATTATTGCCTGTATTACTGAAGTCAAGATACACTGAGTACCCAAAATGCTCTGAGGGACTGCCAAGCATTATATTTAATTAAGCATAAATTACACATGTACAGGGTATTTTGGCTATACCTATTCCCCTTTCTGATCCTTTTCTCAACCTTAGAACAAACCTCTGTGTTACTAGCCTCCCCAAGAAGTTATGTGGCAAGCTCCCCACTCATAAGAGTCATTTCCTCTGTGGCACTTGAAGTTGCAAACTTAACTCTATTAAGTCCATAGCTACTCCAATCATTTTCACAGAGAACTGTATGGCCATGACAGGCAGATGTTCCTCAAAGCCCTCAAACAAGCATCATTTATTTCCTGGAAAGTTTCATTTCATGGTTGCAAGTCATATATGAGTTGTTAGGAAAAGGACCATGTTCACATTTGGGATCTGTTTGTTTCTCTGAGGATGTTTTGATGAAACTGCCTCTGCTATTTCATCGTCAACTGGCCCCTTTTCCACAGATGACCAGTCAACCAAAACACCAGAGAGATTTTAAACCTCCTTGATCTAAGAGAAGCAGATGAAAGAAGACATGATGCAGGCAAATGTCACATTTGTGTCACTGACTGAAACACTGCTGCCAGGATACATTATTCAGTATCTAACAGACCTACTGTTATCACCCTAAGCTGAACTCTCCTCAAAAGATCAGCCATCTGTGGCTTTCCCACAGCAGGTGGCAAAGATTTGTCAGGAAAGATTTCCTGACATAACCCTTGGGCCAGAGAAAGGAATACTTACCCCTGTGTGCCCACACAGCCTGTAAGAATGCAGTATGGGACAAGCAACACATCCACTTTTTTCTTCATGGAGAGTTCTCCATTGTGATTCTATAGCTATAGATGAGGGAGTCCTGACTTCAGGCACAGAAACAAAGTTGGCCTCCCACTCTGTTTGGAAATGTCTGATATGTTCCCATGAAAAACATTAGACCATATGATTTCTTTTCCCACAAACTTGTTACTGCTGGTAAAATACTTGATACTAACAAGGAGAGAGCACAAGCAGTGCTACCAGCTCACACCTTCAAACCTAGTCTTCTTTCACATCATCACATGGAATTGGAGAGATCACCAGGGCAGCAGGTGTTTCCTGAGCAGCCCTTCCCTGTGCTCTGAATCTCTGAGTACAGATACAGTGAGATGCAATCCTCTCCCATCAGTGCACAGCCTCACCTCATCCAACTGAGAGAAAAGACACTGGCAGGTTCTGGTCAGGTTTTGCCCTCCTAGTTCCTCTTAACTGGCTTTCTGCTAGAATCCATTTTGGGGGTAATGGAAAGGAAAATTGAGTTAGACCTTTTTTAAGGGTTTGCTAATGAATTTATTCATGAAAGACTTCAAGGCCTGAGTTTTCCATCAAACACCAGCACAGGCTTCGTTAACCAATACTCACCTACGACTTTTACTGGAAAAACCAAGATGCTGCTTTCCTATTGCTTCAGCACCTTTTTACATGCCTTCACCATGTCCTGCCCCTGGAGAGTATCAGACCATCTCCCCCGGAATGAGAAACCTTGAAAACCTTGGCACAGCTAACATGAATCCTAAACTTCTCATGCTTCAAGATATCTGCCTTGCAACTGCAAGACACCACATGCCAAAAGCCAAAGCTCTCCATTCCATTCTCTCACAGTTTTCGAGACTGTTCAGAGACACAGAAATATCAGCTGTTGTTTGCTTTTTTTTTTTTAATTTAAATTAAAACCTATGCCAGCCAATCTGTATTAGGCATAAGAAATATCTTTCTAATATATGCCAGAACAAAGTCTGGTAGCTCTGGGGATGGCAGGCCACAATCTGTTATAGAGACCTTTGGGGTCTGCAAACTCAGTCACTGTGTCACAGTGAGGCCAAAAGGCAAAACCCAGGTTATAAAGACACAAAAAGCCATACAACAGGCATGTGGCTCCTGAGATCAGAGACAGCATCCCTTTTACTTAAACATCTCTCATAGTGTTACAGCTGGAGCTCCAACCACACAAAAATCTGTATTACCAGCTCCTCAGCCCAAACACTTCTGGGTGTGCTCTGGCCACAAGGAGCTAGGGAGGGTAATTTTATATTTTGTTATTTGTGTGTTGCATCTGTCCCAATACATTAGACCATATGATTTCTTTTCTCACAAACTTGTTACTGCTGGTAAAATACTTGATACTAACAAGGAGAGAGCACAAGCAGTGCTACCAGCTCACACCTTCAAACCTAGTCTTCTTTCACATCATCACATGGAATTGGAGAGATCACCCAATATCCCAATACCAAGTACAGCACAGAGATCCTTCTGTTCCAGCTAGACACCCCAGCTCAGACTCTAAGGCCATCAGAGAGAGCATAAAGCACACTATTTAATCAATAAGATTGCACAACTCTGATGGGATGACCTCAGTTAGACACTGGGTGCCCACCCAAGCCCTTTGATCACTCCCTTTCTTCTGCACAGGGGAGAGATAATGTAACTAGAAGCTCGTTGGTCAAGCCTTTCTCTTACTCCTCTCTCCCAGCTTCAACTACACAGCTTTTTCCCCCTCCTCTTCTTCACTTTGTTATCTCAGAGGCACTACCTCTGTCACTGATGGGCTCAGCCTTGGCCAGCAGTGGATTCATCTTGGAGCTGGCTGGCATTGGCCCCATTGGACACAGGGAAGCTTGCAGCAGCTTCTCACAGAAGCCACTTGTGTAGCATCCTCTCTCTATAAAAACCTTGTCACACAAACCTAACATGAAAACAAAAAGCAGAGAAAACCAATCAGACTTCTGTAGCTGAGGGATTAGTGCTGAGCAGCTCTGCAGAAGGAGTCTCCTAATGAGGGATTTGTCTCACCCGGAGTCCCCTGTGCTTTCCTGGAAATGAATGTGTCAGCAAAAGTGCTGCAGTGCTCAGTGCTGCCCAGCTCAGCACAGCACTCACTCATTACTTAGGCTTCACACAGGCATATGCTCACCTTAAAGCACGTAAAGCTGCTCTTGGGAGTTGGGCAGTGGAAGATATGATCTCTGATACCACAGTAACAAGGGGATGGGGGAATCAGAGAGTTCTTTCTCTCCCCCTTGCCTTAAGGGAGACAAGAAAAGAGGTGCCCTCCTCTCAACACCCCCAGCAAGTACTGGTATCACTGGTGTGCTTGATCCACATACCCCACCTATACAGGAGTGATGAGCAGCACAAGGAGCACATGTAGCAACCAAAAGCACTTAGAGGAGAGTCTCATAGAAGCCCTCCACAATCTAACTCTGGCTTCTGGGATTTGGGGATTTTGCATCCTGTCACCTGGAGGAGATTCACATGCAGGATGCCCCAGCAGCTCTGAGTACCAGGCAAGCCAGAGACCAAAAAAAAAGGGGAAACTCGTCTTCTCCTTGCAGCAGCCTAGAGGTTTCAGGTGTATCAGGGGGTTATGTCTTGAATTCTGACCAGCAGAGCTGTCTGATCAAAACACAGAGCCAGACACAGGTCTCCTAAGTTACCTTTCCTGTCTTATGACTTATCCACCGTGTGATCAGAACAGAGTGTATGACACATGCGGATGATTAATGATAGCAGTAATTAAGAAGGTGGATGATTTTCACATGTAAAGTCCTTGCTGCTCCTTTCTGGACCTCAGCTTCTCCTGCAGTCAGGTAACACCTGATGATCCCTGCAGCAGTGATTTATCTTTCTATCAGTGAATGCATTGGATGTCTCACTTCTTGCTGCCTGGGGATTGCAGCCCTCCATCCTAATCAAGAACTTGCAGGGCAGATAAGGTGCTCAGGTTTAATGCCTGAAACTCCTGAATTGTTGGGAAAAGGGGGGTAGAAACATCAGGGTAGGCTGAAGTAAGATGAACTTTCACAAATCTTCTGTTTATGAGATGGATAAAATATTCTAAAGAATTAAGATTTTTTTTCCAACCCAAACCATCATCTTTAATCAGATTATTTTTCATTATCTTATTTGGAGGTTATTAAATTCTTTTTGTTCAGTCTTTTAAATGAAAAGATAATACTTCAGGAAGAATCCAAGATTTACTTTAATCTTGTTAGAAATAAAGTAGATTTCAGAAAGCTGTTGGAATCAACAGTGAAGTCCCATAGTAGTCCAGATGGTTGCAAAGTCCAGATGAACAAGGCAAGTAGCAGGGAATGGCTGGAGGTCCAAGGAGAGTGAGTGGGATAGTGATTGCTGCTGAAGAGCCATTCAGACAGATTCTGCTGAGCTCTCCCCTCACTCTTCTCAGGGACTCATCCATGACCAACGGCAGAACCAAACCTGGAATGAGGTGCCAAGCAATGAGCTAATGCCTCAAAGTCATCCAAGACTGAAAAAGGTTGGATGAAGCACAAGATCTCATGGCACGTAGAGCAGAGACATAACGACGAGATGTGAAAGATGCAAAAAGACAAATCCGAAAGCTTTGACAAACTTTCCTCCATCAGGTAAACAGGTATTGGCATCTATGTCTGCTCAGGCTTTACATGGTGAATAATTGATGCATTTTCCTCTGTTTTTATTCAAAACTGACTTTGAAGTTCCAATCTCCAATATTTCCTTATATTCTCAAAGATTAGAAGTTGATAATTGTGATTTATAATCAACAAAAAGTCTACATTAGCAGAGATTTGGGGGGGGGAAATGAGCAAGAAAGAGTGAAAGGGAAAAAAAGGCATCTCTAATAATCATGGCAGGAGCTAGACAGACATTTCCTTCACACCAAACTGTCAGTAAGTAAAAACATATTGTGGCAGGCTGTAGTTTACCTACGCTTGCATGCAGGCATTGGAGGCTCAGTGGGACTAATTATGAAAATATGATTATAATGGATTAGTAATTCTGTCAATCAGAGACGTGCATCTGGTAACAGAAAAGCAATGGGTAAAAATGCCACAGGACAGGAGAATTTAATGCTGTGGGTTAGTACCAAATGCATGTCTCATGAGAGAAAAAAAGATTTGAGTTATTCTGGGGGAGAATTGCTGGGATTGTATATTAATAAGAACACATGTATCAGATCTGTGGCTCAGAAATGCATTAAAACCAGTGGTAAAGCCATTTTTCCCATTCTCTCTAAGGATGGCTTTGGCTTGCTTGGAAAGTGTATGATTTCAAGCTGCACTAAAAGTTTGCAAGCAGAATTGGCAAACCTCATTATTAGATGGGCCCACTCAGTCAAAAGAAAAGTGACATCTCAACCACCAAGGACTTTATCATTTATCTTTGAAATCACATTCTAGATTCAAAGAAGAAGAAAACCTGAGGAAGATATTGCAACTTAGATTTGAAGAAGAAAGCATCTTTGAATCTATTTCCTTAACGGATCTCCTTCCCTTTCATCCCTCACCCATGTCTGCTTTGCTATTCAGAACTCTGCAGGAGAGCTGGACCACAGTCAGGATGTCTCAGGGAAGGCAGCCGAGGACCTGTCCCCTGTCTCCTCTTCTGTATAAAAACACCATAAAGTAATTTGTTCTGTAAAACAATGTGACGCTTGTAAATAACTGCAAGCACTTCGAACTTCATTCTCTGCTTTACAGCTCTGCCAATATGTGCCCCAGTGGCTTGGCCAACTCTTGGCATATTAATATGTTTTATTACAAATTTTGTTCTTTCTTTGTTCAAGGGAGGGCTCAGACAGCTCCTGTGTTTCAGGGCCAGTCTGTAAGGCACATGTTGCTCCAGAGGAAGCAGCCATCTCCTGGCTCAGCCTCCACAAACTGATGGGAGCCAAACACAGCTGGGATCAGATCTGTCTGCTGCACCCTGGGAGGCTTGGGAGCACTGTCATCTGGAAAATTAGGATGCTGCAGCTTCCTCAGCTTTCTCCTTCACAGTGGAGAGGGTGGGGAGGGAGGGGACTGGGAGACTAATGGCAACCAGCTTGTCAGTCTCTAGCACCAGATAACAGCCGAAGCATTGTTGCTGGCCTGATGATAAAAAATCATCTCTTTCTTACACCTGATATAAACCCAGCCAATTAAAGTTCTTCTCCTAATCCCAGATGGTTGCCTCAGGTGCTGGCACCAAAGTTAAGGATGAAGAAATTTATACAGAAAAATAGACTAGAAACGTTGTCCATAGAGCCAGGGCTGCAACAAGACACTAAAAACAGATCAAATGACAACAAAAATAGCTGTATATTCCTGGCCTTTCATTGACATGTCACTGTTGCCTTTTCTTTACAGGTGCCTCAGCAGGCTCTGTACCACCAACTGATGGGACACAAAGGGAAAACACAAGCACTCAACTAAACACAGAATAACTCACAATAGTTTTGCACTCTCTTGTGTTATCACCTCAAGTACAAGTGCTTTTTATTCATTGGAATTACTCTGAAATTATTCCTAATACTGGACTCAGGTGTTGGGTATGAGCCTGGTAGTGGCACCACTTCTAGGGTGGAACAGGAGAGTGAAGAAAGAAATGAGTCAAACTTACACAATCATCAAAATAATCAAAAAATGCATATTCAAATGGAAGAACAGCTTAATTTGGAATATTATTTCTACCTACAGCCTAGCAGGTAGAAAGGCAGACTTTATGCTGGTAAAGGTACTATAAGATAGCTGGCAAAATCAGAATGTTCTACCCATAAAGATGTGCTCCTTGCCCCAGCCTAAACCACTGACAAGTAAAGAGTGGCATCAGGAAAAGAAAAAGATGATAAAAGGGCAATATAAAGAGTTAAATCCCAAATAGGTGAGAATGAAATCCATCTGTCTGGACCTGGACAATTCTCCCCCTTCAGCCAAGGGACTGAGAGGCAACTTTGTCTTATCATTTGCACAACAAAAAGTGATGCAGACAGTTCCCTGCAACAACCTCACTGAAAACCTGTTCAAAACCAATGACTACAGAGAGAAGAGCAATCAAAGCACAGTGAGATGAACCCTGAGCGCATGACCTTCACTTTGCCATGAACAACTTCTTTCACCACTTTGTGCTACAAAGATCCCATTCCTTCAGCACCAACAGGCTGAGTATCACCTCGATGCATGCCTTCCTTCCTTCCCAACTGGCACAAATGAAAGAATTTTCAAAAGCAAGAATACACAGAACTTCAGCATCTACAGTTTCAAGCAGATTCTTGGGACATTGGTTCCAATTTTGTCTTGTTTCGATGTAAAAGTGGGTGAACAGTAAACACAGGTGTGCTGTCACTCTTCTACAATAACTTCCTTCCACAAACAAGTTTCTCCCTGCTGAGCATTTTCGGAACCTGCTACTTACTATTTGTCCCTAAATGAGCAGCTGAGGGCCCCTACGTGACCTGTACAGTGATTACAAGGACTTTCTCTGAGCCTTAGTTTCAGATTAAGTAACTCACAAAATGGAAATTTTCTGCAGGAGTGGAATGACTGCTGCCAAAGGGGGAAAAAATTAATTCAGCTCATTTTGAGACACCACTGTTGTTCGGAGGAAGAGCCAACAAAGGGACCATGTAAGCAAGAATTAGCTCTGGCAAAACTTATAAATACGATTGTTTGGTAAAATGCCACCCTGCCAATAAGGGCATTTTGGATGACACTGAATCCAGTTCATACATGGTGCCCCCAAGCCCACTCTATTTTATGTCAGATACAAACTTTCAAAAATCCTCACTAGGTTTTTTGAAGCCATGGCAGGATATTTGACACAGCTACACTGGCCCTGTGGTTACTCAACATGCATTTACAATGCCCTCAAGTCACAACCTTTCAATAGTCCAGCATTGATTTGATTTCCAGGGCCACAGATTTCACTGCAAGTACCCAAATTGACCCTGTAAAGTCATTTGGACTTGGAACAGTCTGTGCTGCAAGTGGATGCACCTGCAAGAGCTGCACCGAGGAGTTGTTACAACCATTGAACAAGTCATTCTGAAAACAGCAGATTTACAGTTGATTTTAATAACCTCTATAGTTTAAAGCCTTGTCATTTTTTGTGCACCATGCAAAGGTGCTCTGGACTTTTACCTAATACAAGCAGAGAAAACAATTAAATCCTGGTGGTAGCTGATGAGGCAGATCCATGAAAGGAACAGGATGATATTCCTGGCTAGGGATCCTCCTTCCTAGAAGATGCAGGCAGCTCACAATCTCTGATATTATGATCACTTAGATCAAGATGTACCACCATAGGATCTAAATTTTAGACAGCAAAGTTTAAAACTATCAGTGTTCTTGAAACTTTCAGAAAAGAGGGCTCTCAACACTTCAGCTTTCCTCTCTCCACTGGCAATATGCTTGTGTGCACTTTGAACTGGATTATTTAGCCAAATCCAGGACTCTAGCAATGTTGGAGCAGTGGTGTGTAAATAGTTCAGATGTTGATAATATCACATATTTCATTGTCCTGCGGAAAAGAGAAATTCAGTGTGCTACTTGCACAGGCCCTCTCATGTGTCTAATGAGACTGTTTTCATGTACTTGGTGGCAGACACAAGTGAGGTGATGGAAGGAGCCAATTTTGGGAAGGACACTGGAGATTAATCACCAGGTGCTCTCCCTCCATGGAGATGTTCTCTGCTGAAAGGCACAAGGCCACTCAGTGACCTGCTGCACGAAATCCCTGCAGTTATTGCAAAATGCAAGCCAGAGGCCAGTTGATTAGAAAGGCACTACAGCAGAATTGACTTGGGGCCTATATCTTACATTTCAAGCAAGCAGCATTTGAAACCAAGCTTTAAAGGGAAACCAGCTCAGACAAGAGACAACAGACACATGAGGCAGAAATTGCATAGCAATGGATACTAGTGCTGATGTAGAGTTGAGCTTGTGCCCTGCCAGGTCCTATGGGACACACACCAGATGTGCTCAGAACCTTCATGTACACACCTCAGCTATGGGCCAGCACCTCCATCTGACATGAAATCCAGGTTGGGAATGATGCTGCATCCCAGAGTTTGATCTGATAAAGTAACACTTTTCACCACTGCAGAATTTTCCCCTTTGAAGCCAATGAGGCAATCCCATCAACATTAAAGGATTCTTGAATGAGTCCCAGTGCTGTTGTCTCAATTTTCTGTTTGCCTCTGCCTCTATGGTAGAAAGGAACCTGGTAGCAGCATTTGCCATAAATCCAATTTACCAGGCACAAGGAGAAAAATGTACCTAAGAGCAATGGAGCTTGTCCAGTATGCACCAACCCTCTAAAGGGCTCCACTACACCAGGAGTGTTACTGTTCATAACTATGCTGATGTTTTTTAGGAAACTACTTCCATGTTTTTCAGGAAACAACAGCCTTGGCAACATTTGATCTTGAATTTCTTAAAGGAAAGTGACAATAACAAAAAATAAATATTCTAGCACAGAGAAAAGGTAGGAAATATGACAAAGAAAAATCACTGAAAAATCAGTAACTAAACCCCAGACTCTCACTATGCTTTTTTTGTAAAACTATGTCACCATATTTTTACTGTTTTTCTATAGATCACATTTCTCTATTTCAGCAAACTGGAGCTTTTCTGATATTTCATTATCCTGTGAACACACCTACTGTTATATAAAGAACAACAATACTGTTTATCAAGGACCAATAAATGTGTTTTGATGATATCTGAAATGGAAAGGAGGAAATAATCTTTGGTCTGAGATGAAGGAAAGAAAATAGTATAAAAGAAAGGTGCATAATTAACTAATATATGAGCAAATGAAAGAGCTTTTATTACAGACATGGCTTTTCTTCCTTGAAGAAGTGTTTGTGTGCCCAAATCAGTCTGTTTTTTCCAGTGCTATGCAGTCCACTCAAACCTGTCCCTTCCTCCACGACCTCTCCTGGCACCTACCACTTTCCAAGGGCTGCCAACATTTACCTCCCTACCGTGTTGTTCTCAGATTCCAGCACTCCCCATTAAAAGGTAAGGTTTCCAATTGCTCATAGTCATAAGACTCATTCTCATGAGGTAATATCTTTCTTATCCTCTCTCTACCTGTTTCCTGTGTAACTAATTCTTACAGAGCTTACAGGGACTCTTTGGTTCAAACATCAACTCTGCCAAGGTCAGAGTTCTCCTACGCTCAGCAGTGCCAGACACCAATTCTTTTACATCCCCTCCTCTCCCACTAGAAATAAAATTAAGGAAAAAAACTGTTCTCTCTCATGTTTAAAACAGTTTTGTTCAGCTAGAGCTCTGCTACCACCTTTCAAATGATGGCAACTGTTGGTAATTGAAAAATAAAGTGGAGGAGTTTATGACTCCAGTCGAGAGCAATAGCCCCTTATTTACAGGGCTACAGATTATGCTATATCCCTGCACACCATGAGCAGTATTCCCTGCTATCCTCTTCCCTAAGAAAACAGGACCACTCACAGACTAAAGGAAAACCCTCCATAAGACACACAGCAGAGTGTGCCTGCAGTTTGTCAAGGCAAAGTAAGAAAAATATTTTATTGGTATCATTTTATTTCCAGTTAACTTCCATAAAATCAATCTCTGGGAAGTTCCAGTAGTTGATGTCTGCATTTACAGGCTAATGCAGTGAACGGGCATAGCTGGCAATAGATAGTTGTAAAAAGAGATAGCAGCAATGCAAATTGGACTGAATAAGAAAATTTTACCCTGACTCGTACAACTGTAAAAACAGCAAATGCAGAGTAAGTAAAAGTGAGACCTCCCTGCTTAAGCTGTGGTTTGTAAATATTGAGGAAGCAGGTAGAGTGACAGTGCAGCACTGGAGAAGCAGCAGCCCTTCCTCTAGGAACTTGTTACATGCTTTTATAACTTAATCTGTATCCAGAGACAACATAAGCTTTAAACTCTACAAAAATGCTTATGTATGCAACGCTCTAACTGCATGTAAAAATTCTAAACTTAATTTTTTATAGATGAGTCTACTGGGCTTTTGAAGTCATGTAAAAAAAAAATAAAAAAAATAATCTGGTTTTTTCAAGTCTCCAGGTATGATTTACTATGCATTCCACAAATTCACTCTTTCAGTTCAAATTGGACCTCAAACCTTTTGCTTTCTTTGTGGGTACAAAACAGGATCCAAACACGCTGCAAGTTTCAATGTACCATCCCTGCTGAGTAGGCATCACTACAAAGTGTTGATAACTCAACCTTTCCCTTTAAACATGAAACAGCATTTCGAGTCAGGACCTGTGGGTTTTTTCATAGTTTGGATCCCATTTTAGCTGCTGCTTAAAGCAGAATGCCTGGAGCATAAATGAGAGGGCAAAAATCTAAGTCAGAGGTATTCTGCTAACTCTAATTTTATTTATATTTCAACTAACTCCAATCAAAACACAGGGAATTTGAAATAAAAGCTATGATTCTCAGGACAGCCCATGGCCCAAAAATGAGATGTAGTAGGTAGGCTGTGCCTGCTGCTGCCATGGGGTTGAGCAGGACCATAAGTGAGGCTACAATGCAAGAAGAACACATTTGACCTTTGAATTCCCTCCTTGTGAGAGCAAAAAACTGACTTAATACCCACAAAAAGTGCTCTTCCAAATAGATAATCACTAATTAAAGGGGCAGAAATTGGAAACAGCCATGTAACTTACAGCAGGGATGGTTTGGGTGGATCAGGCAAAAAAAAAAATTCAGACACAAAACCAGATGTTGTTCTGCTTTGCTTTCCCATCCAAAAGGGTTTGGTACCCCACTCCAAATGTGCTTTGAGCTAAGCTGTGTCCTGATGGCAGACCTGATCCCTCCAGAGAGATCCCAGCTCAGAAGGTCCCCAGGTCCCTATACTAACCTTAATCCTTGTGCAAAATCCCCACAAAACCAAGTACATGCAGCTCCCAATGGAGATGGGACATAGAGCACGACGAATTTGGAAAGAAGGGAGTGCAGATGTGGGTGCAGCTGCATGCCTGGCTCTGCATGGGCTTCAACTGACTTTCTGTGCTCTATTTACCCAAGATTTATAGCCCTTACACCACCCCAAGACATCAGCAACACAGGCTGGGAAAAGGCTCCAGGAAGGGACTGTACGTGCTGCAGAAGACAACAAGTTGCTTGCACATGCCACACTGACATCCGAGGAAGAAAGTTCTTGACTCACATATAGATATGTCCCATCCTAACAGTGGAAGAGATGAATTAGTATCACATAATTCCTGGTTCTTAGGGAATCTCAATCCAGGATGCTCATCTTTCCTGACCTCAACACAAGTCACAGGTAGAGGCATCAGGCAGGTGTGACCAACTTTGGATGTCACATTTCAGAGCTTGCTCCATGCAGTTCTTAGAGTTATTTTTCCTCAGTCCCTTGAGTTCTTGCTTGTTAGCCCCTTATTCCATTTAGCAGATGCCTCTACTTTTTAAAGAGAAATAACATAATTTTCAAACTTTTTCAAACAGCTTCATCTTTTATCCTCCTCCCAATTAGAGTGACCACCACTGATTTTATTTATTTCTCTAATATCTCTCCAGTACTGTAGCATTCAGAAATACAAACTTTCCTTCTGCTCTTTCCACAGTACATTAACCTCCCTCCAAACCCATTGCACCATCCAAATAGATTATTTTAAAAATTCAGTTAAAGTAATGATTCTGAAGTTTCCTTTAATATTGGAAACATCGTTTCATGACCTGTTTTTTTTCATGGTAACAGGGGAGGATGTGCCCACAAACATCTGTACTCAAAACATGGCAAACACTGATAGTGCCATTGACTTTGTGTGTATGGCTGTACTGCCAGAATGTGTAGCACATAACAGAACAAATGCCACTTGAAGCATTTTTATACGTCAATCTATACATGTATTTTTGTCAACAAGACAGAAAGTCTCTCTACCTTTGGTGCTGCACCTGGTACCAGCCATTAAGACAGGCAGAAAGACATGCTGGGAGGTAGCTGAGGTTGAGACTCGGATGTTGCCACTGTGCTGAGACAGCTGCTTTGCCTTTCCAGCTAAAAAGAAAAAAGCAAAGCAACTTTCTGACTGAGCCTGCAAAAGCTGGGCTAAGCTTTTTCTAAGGCAGAGACCAACTGTGATTTCCCAGCATATAGCTTATTTCAAAACTCCTTCACAAAACCTTAGGTTCTTCTCTAAGTTCTGCTGCTCTTGACATCATGATTTCAAGCATTCCAACTGCCCAGCTGTTCATGACAGGTTGGGAAAGGAAAAAAGAGATGGAAAATATATTTTGGCCCCTGTGGTACTCATTTGTCGTAAAGTTGGAAAAAGTTGAGTACTTGTGGCTACTGGAAGTTCCAAGTTTATCAATATATTTTCTCTTGCAATATTTAGTAGGATGAATTTTTAACCACAGAAAACTCTCCCTACAAAATGAGCTTATCCCTAATGGCTCAGAACTTGGAGAGGTGAGCAAAGAGCAATCTTTTATTACAGAAATGTTAACATTCCTTTGGGGGATTCACAATAAATTGTTTTCCAGCTCAATTCAGACCCCCAATCTTTCTAATTCATAAAGAGTCCCATTGCTAACAGATGACTGCAATAAAGTTACCTTTCTAGTCAGGTCAGAGGAGGCAAAACAATCCCTTTAAAAATGACCACGACCAAAAACCACATCACAAATCTGCCTAGAGCTTCTAAACAACCTCGAGGAAGAAAGTGCCCAGAGAGTATCCAAGTAAAAATATTCTAAGACACTTTAGAGCACTGTGGAGGAAAACTACACTTGCCTTCTCCCCACAGGCAAACTCTTCCCACAGCATCTGTTTGCAATGGGACCTGTCTTTTATACCCAAAGTACACAAAAGAAAGGACAGCTAAGTGAACACTGTATGTCTCTATTAGAATCATAGAATCATAGAATCAACCAGGTTGGAAAAGACCTCCAAGATCATCAAGTCCAACCCTACCGTGGTTACTAGACCATGGCACTAAGTGCCACATCCAGTCTCACCTTGAAAACCTTCAGGGACGGTGAATCCACCACCTCCCTGGGCAGCACATTCCAATGTCTGATCACTCTCTCTGTAAAAAATCTCATCCTAATATCCAACCTCAACCTGCCCTGGCAGAGCTTGAGTCTGTGCCCTCTTGTCCTGCTGCTGGTTGCCTGGGAGAAGAGACCAACCCCCACCTGACTCCAACCTCCTGTCAGGGAGTTGCAGAGGGTGAAAAGGTCTCCCCTGAGCCTCCTCTTCTCCAGGCTGAACACCCCCAGCTCCCTCAGCCTCTCCTCATGGCACCTGTGCTCCAGTCCCTTCACCAGCCTCATTGCTCAATTTGCATTTAGGTAGACAATAGCTTCCAGCAATTTCCATTTTCTTGGGCACATGAGGAAGAGGTGAAGCAAGAAAATAGAACAGGAAGAGCAAATATATTGGTTTGCTTGACATTTATTCTGAATATTCATAATGCAGAGGCACCCACATCCTCCATTTCTGCACTAACAACAGCAAAGAGATCTGTGAAGATGTACAAATGCACAAGTACAGCTGCTTTCAGCTCTCACAGAGGACAAAGCACTCAGCATGTACCCTGCTTCTAACCTGTTAAATCAAATATGCATCAAGAAATAATAGATGAACTTCGAAGGAAATAAATGCACATGTCTTTAATGCAACCTGTTTGCTTTTATGCTAGCTAAAAAAAAATTTACCACATCCTTTCTAGACTAAATCAGGGCATATAATATATGAATAGATAGGCTTTGTGCAAACAACATGACAAATAAGTAGTTATATATAAAGACAACATCACTCTGAGGTTTTACCAGACAAATAACCCAAAGTTGTAAACATTTTTGAAAGATAATTAGCTCATCAGTTTGCCTGGATCCCTGTGTCTGTTCACAAGTCTGCAGTAAAATGAAATAATGTCACCTCAAGCTACTTTGTTGCTTTCTATGACTGAGAAACTTTTTTGAATTTGTTAATATTTATATCCCTGCTTTGAGTAGCAGCTCCATTATGGAGTTGAGCTCCATTGGGCTGCCTGGTCTCCACGTGGATACCCATGAAAGGAACAGCCCGTGCTTAAAGCACTGGTTTTGATTTATTTACAGCTATTTTCTATGGTCAGAAGGGGAAACAGTTGTCTGAGCTGAATGCATGGTCAGCAAGCAGCAGCCCTTAGTCACATTAAGATATTTCTACTCCTCAGCTAAATGTTGAAAGGGCATGTTTAAAAGGAAACAGTGAATGTTACTACAGAAATCATAGAGGCTAAATGAGGTGCTAAAGGTGACATCAAACTCTCAGGAAAGAGGGCTCCATCAGATCTACAGCCTGAGCAAACACATCCTGCTTCCAGAGAGGTGTTCCTGCACAGCCCAGTTACTCAGGTAAGAGCTCACAACCCCTGGACACTGGATGCATATGTATTCCTCTTCTAGCCAAGCCAGACCCACAGCCAGCTGGAAAATGCTTTTTTACAGACTAAACAGCCATAAAAGATGTCATTAAATGTCCCTCCATTAACAAACTTCATTTCAGTCACTCTGCTGCAATGGATTTTTATTCCATTAAGCTCAGAGCACTCTAACCACCCCTAGAAAGAAGAGCATGTGATAACGTTTAGTAGAGAAGTCATCAATCTTCATTTCTGGCACTGCTTTGGAGGTCTGAACAGAGAGATCACAGTCATACACATACAGTGGCTTCCTAAAGCCTCCAGCACAGCCAGTTGCTGTTGGTTTTGTCAATTTTGGCAGGGCCAGCACTTGTTTGCTGTCCCTACTGTTCGCTTTCCTGGCTTCTAAAACTGCTATTGTAAGCAACCAAAGAAGCAGCAGGGTCCAAATGATAACTAGACTTCCTCTGCTATCTTGTCTCTGCAAAGGCATTACACAGTGAAGACTCTGGCATGTAAACATAGCACTGATAAATCAGACAGTCCTTCATTGGCTGCTACCAAACCTCAGATGGAAGGATCAGACTTTGAGTCTTAGTTTACGTGCAAGAGACAGATAGAGGTATGAACAAATGAAGAAGCAAACCAACTGGGATGATGTTGGACAGGTGACTCATCCAACCAACAGCCCTTCAGCAAGGCAGAAGACCTCCCTGTAAAATGAATTCCCTTCTGGATTATTGCCTCCCAAAGCAATAACATAAATCCACCTAACATTTAAGCAAAGGGATATTGGATTTAACAGATCAACAATGATCCTGTTTGTCTACAGAGTTATAAGGTCACTACTGAAGACCCAGCTGAGAAAAGCAGGTGCATGTGGAAAGGGGCCAGATATCACAGGGTAGCTAAAGAAGATTAACCTTTGAAGAAACCAAAAGATATTAAGAAATCATCAAGGCAGAAGCAAACCCACAGGAACTGACAGCTAGTTCACTTTTCATTGCTAACAAGAGATACAGTAAAATCCACATTGTTCTGCAGTGGTTTGTTGGGGTTTGGCTTTGTGGACTCTTTTCTCACGGCAAAGATCAACCAACAGATCACAAAGTCCAAACACCATGAAGTAGTGACCATACAGAATAAACCTTCATTTGAAGCAAAACTCAAGAAAACAGCTCAGGTTCAAAGACCTCCAAAATCCATTCTCCAGTCCTGCCCATGGCCAAGGGATTTCAGATGTAATTAATCTGTTTAAATTCATTTGTGCCTTTAGGGGTATATCTTTAGTGGAGTATCATAGTGATTTTTTGAATTCCATGTTAATGTGGGTGTAGTAAATATGTGTTTTTAACCTTCCTTTGGATGGCAAGAGGAATATAGCAGCAGGAGTGCACAGGCTGGGAACATCATCTTGGCCACTTTTTGAAAAACAAGTCCTTGGTCTCCAAGTTAACAACACTCACTGGTGAAATCTGCTACTGGTGCAGGTAATTTCTAACCCTAAAAAACTGTTATGGTAAGAAGCTGAATTGGTCTCCAAGAACAGATGTAGGACACAGCTGAAATCAGCACATCCAAGCTGGATACTTGAAATTATCATCAGACCTTTAAACTATGTGTACTTGCTCTTCACATATGCAACACACATTTTTTGCAGTTTTGAGGCTGCAAATGCTTTAAACACATGAAAACAGCCCATTTCCTCTGCTGCTTTCACTTTCAGCACTCCAGTCCTGGGGATGTAGAGATCATCCTCTGAGCTGCAGCTCTGCCACCACAGTGGTCCTGCTGCAGTGGCTAATCCCAAACTAATACTGTCATCACTCAGCCCCTTACAAACCTCTTGTGAACATTGTTCCACCTTCTCAGAGACCGGTAACTGCAGGTGCTGCAGCACCAAGTTGAAAAAATATGAATTATCTAGCACTATGCAGACCCAGGAGTAAAGCTCAGGAAATTCCTGCATCACCAACTGCTGTTCAGACTCTTTTTTTCTCTCCTCCAGCCTGGAAGGACTGAATTAAGAACTGCAACAGCACCCACAGCTCTCTCAAAGATGTTCTGAGAAAGAAAGGAGCAGGCATTAAGTAGGCAAGCAAGGATTAGTTATGCTCATTTGGGGAGACTTAATCCTGAGAAGAGGTAGCAGAGCTGCACAAAGCAGCAAACAAAAGGCTCAAAATGCAATTCTAACAGATAAATAAAGAGCACCTCTCACCTGCAAACTCAGCCCATTCCAACATGATTTCACTAAAATGTTTTCCACTGAAATTCTGCTTTTCTCCTCTCTTTAGTCCTTTTCCTTTTATACTGTGTTGGCTGCCTTCATTTTTTATTTATTGGACTTCACCCCCGTTATGATTCTTGTCGGCAAAGTTTTTAGCCGATTGCAGCAATCTCACGTCTCTCCTGACTTGCTGCTAGGGATTGATGGACAGCAGTGCTCATTATTTCACAGGTGCCCTCCTTTTGGAGAAGCTGCACCATTTACAATACAAGGGAGAGCATGGTGGTGGCAAAGGAATTTTTCTGTCTGAGCCAGAACCTGTTACTCAAATCTTCAATATTTAATCCATGCCCTCTGTGTAAGAACATCAGCAGTGATCTCCTTATATACCTGCAAAAACACTAGACCATGGTGTCTGTTGGTGTAAGCAGATGTAGATCCCTCATTCTCATGGTTTCTGACCCAGGATCATCTTTGAGTGTATCAGTTGCCCACTGCATTAGGGTTATAGCAGTGGTGAATTCAAGTCCACAGTGTTACACCTGGGATGCATCTAGCCCAACTGGCTGCATTTCCAAGGAAGTTTTGAGCCAGTTTCTAAAGTTTTATTCTTTCCATCTGTACATATTTTACTCATGCCACTGTATTTCACGCTTCCCTCTCTGCAAAAACCTGCACTTCAGAGCACAAGCTGCACCCACACACAGGAAATGGGGGGCACAGTCACTGGAACAGAGCCTGGCAGGGCAGGAACCTGGGCACACATCACAGCAGAAGGACCACAGAGGCATGCAGCACCAGGATAACATTGTTCCCACAATGCTGTAGGATTTCAAAAACAAATTTAATATATTTCAGAGCTGGAAGCAAAACAGCAATGAAAAGAGCAGTCAGACCTGTTTTACCCAGAGCCAGGCATCTGCTGAAGAGGACAGCAACAAAGGTAAAGAGAGAAACAGAGAAAGAGAGATCCCCAGAGACTGGGAAGACTAAAGGAAATAATGAGGTATTTACTTTGAAGCCTGAAAATTGTATGATAAAGTGTTTCCTTAAATGAGCAGATTGCAAGTAAAATGCAGCCTGGTACCTTCAATCCTGTACAGCAGAGGCTTTCAGGAAACTCCTGCCTGCCTTCAGCTGGCCACAAGCAGAAGGAGCACTGGCAGATAATTTTAGAATAAAAAGGGTAAATAAAGAGGAGCCCAGCTGCACCGTACAAAGGAGCACAGTGAGAGACCCATTAGAGAGTATGAATCTCCCCCCAGACAGAAGCAAAACATAACATCACACACTAATGTTTCAGAACTGGTTCTTACTACCCCACAGTTAGGGTATTAAAAATGCATTTCTGTGTCACAGCAGAAACAGACACAAAGAGGTGTGACAACACTTCGGCAGAGTGTTCCAAGCTTAAAAGTCACTTACAGTAGAATGAAACCTATTCAGCATTTATTTTCCACAGGTTCAAGTCAACAGTCCTAAGCAGATGGCTGTCTTTAGCACCAAATGAGCACCTGAGGAGGGAAGGGGAAGCAAGTAACTCCAACCAGCCATCTGTTTCTTAATTTTAAAGCAAAGGGCACACAGAACTCGGAGGCACTACCAACAATACCCACGCTGTGCCATACCCTCTCAATTACTAAATTGTCAGCATCAGTTAATTCCCCTATTGTTGTGATGTGATGTGTTCCCACGCGATGCCTGAGAGCCATAACTGATTGTGCCATGTGTCATCACCAGCTTCTCCAGAGAAAGTGTTCCCCCCAGCCAAAATACTTCATTTGCAAATCACACCTGAGCAGAAGTTGATAGGAAAAAACTGGCTCCATCTGT
>NW_008652069.1:0-18958 GCF_000695815.1 Acanthisitta chloris | reverse complement strand
AGCAGGACATAAGCAAGTACTTAAATGCTTCACAAACCAAACCCTTGGAGCAACGTGTACCTTTCTTTCAAACAAATATACGTATTAATCTTGCTCCAGACGGTAAATGTTTATACATTACCAGTTATTTATGAAAGCTTTTGCACTGCATAATTTACAAATGACAAAACACAACTGTCTACTTCCAAGCCACAGACACTTGCTCTTCCTTTTCAAATATTCATGTTTCCTTTGGTAGGGAATCACACACGATTTCATATACGGGTGCTCCATCCTCAAGCCCCCACTGCCTACTGCAGCGTAAAGCTGCCGACAGAAAGACAAAGAATGATTTGGAAAGTTTGTAGATATAAAAAGTCTGCAAATATATTTAAATAAGATATGCAATCTGTTCACAGTAAATGCTCAAAAGCCAGTGAAACTCACAGAATCACAGAATAATCAGAGTTGGAAAGGAGCCTTGAGGATCATCTAGTCCAACTCCTGGCCCTGCACAGGACATCTCTGATAATCACACCATATGCCTGAAAGCATTGTCCAAATGCCTCTTGAACTCTGTCAGGCTTGGGGCTGTGACAACTTCCCTGGGGAGCTGTTTCAGTGCCCAAACACCCTCTGGGTCAAGAACCATTTTCTAATATCCAACATAAACCCCCCTTGATACAACTTCAGACCACTCCCTCGGGTCCTGTCGCTGGTTGCCAGAGAGCAGAGCAGAAGGTCAGTGCTGCCCCTGCACTTCCTTCCCTGAGGAAGTAGCAAACAGCTATGAGATCTCCCCAGTCTCCTCTTCTCCAGGCTGAACAGTCCAAGTGACCTCAGCTGCTCCTCATGTGGCTTTTCCTCAAGGCCCTTCACCATCTTGGTTATTTTCTTTGGATGCTTTCCAATAACTTAGTATCTTTCTGATATTCTGGTGCCCAAAAACTGCACACAATACTCAAGTAAAACTCAACACACAAGAAATTATGGCATTGATAGAGACTAATGAAACAACAAGGAAAAGGAGCAATTTTTAAATTTCTTATTAAGTAACTAAAATACTGAGACTCAAAACCTCACAACCAAGAAAGAAAAAGCAAAATCAAAGCAACATATATTTCAATTATTTAAGAGGGAGGTTATCTCAGGTAGCCTGAAAAATACCAGGTGCTAATTTGTACCAGGTGGAGACACACGTTGAGCATGTGAAATTCATGAAAAAGTGACAGCAGGGATCAAACATGCAACAATCTGAATGACAGAGATTCCCTTGTTCAACTCTCCACAGTCCTGCTGTCATTACCTATCTGACAAGAAGATCAGAAAGGAAGACAATGGTGACCATGGGGGGGCCTGGTTTTGCCTCCTGTCAAGGTAAATGTTCCTCAGAGAATGCATCAAAACACTAAATTCATCTTTAATTTTCTAAGGAGGAAAAGAAAAACACATCAAGAAGTAAAACAAGTAAACCAGTTAAAATTCAATGAAGTAATTTCTCCTCTTATCCAGCAAAGACCCTGTTGTCCATGGATTATTTAAGTTAACTGACAGATAGTTTTATCAAAGCCTTGTCTACGGGAAAAGAAAAGAATAATGCAACTTTAAATGCTGCTAACTGCTAGAAGGTCATAAAGATTTATGGTTTACCCTCCTGTAAATACCATTCTTTATAACTGATCCCCATGAGATTTACTGAATGCTCAATAACCTTTCTCTGGTGGATATAAGAAAAATCATCAGCACTATCTCAAAAGCAGGTTTATTCAGCAAGGCAAGAGCACTGTGCCTGCACATCCACCTCCACAGCACCATTCCTTCTCTCCCCACTTCTGCACGTTGGTAGTAATGAAGATGCTGCTGTGATGGGGAATCCTCACAGTCAAGGTTGAACTTCAAATGTACTTGGAAAGAGTTCTCCAAGCCAAACACCTTCGAGCTGGCCTTGTGGGCCCAGCACAGAAGATGAAGTGTGTACACTGGGCTCTGCAGGATTACTGCTGGAGAGACTCCTTCAACCTGCAGCTAAAAGAAAAACTAAATGTTTGCACTGAACTAAGCAGTGACTTGGCAAATGGAAATGGGAGTCACATCTGCTACTAAATCATTTGTAATTTTCTTGACTTCCATGCTACCAGGGATTCCATTACAAGGAAAAAAAAAACATGTAAGGAAATGGGAAAATGTCCAAGGTAAGTCAAATTTCTAAATGCATTAGCAAGAGTCTGCTTAAAGAGGCCTGACAAAATGATCCCAAATTCTGGGTGTGGTAGATGCAAGAAAAATTAGGACATAACGGATCTTTTCAATCAGTCATGAGAGTTTTGTATCTCCATGCAGTTCCAGACACCACCACAACTGCCCAGTCCAGATCCCCAGCAATGGGAAATCTCTGCCTCCAAAGATGCATCCCTATAGCTTTATGAAGCTACTTGTGGGGCAGCCAGACTCTGGGAAAACAGGGCATGGTCTGACACAACACATGGCACAATAGAAGATTTATTTGGCACAGCTAAGGGAAGTCCTCAACCTCAACAGGTTAAGAGTTCTTACAACAAAAACTGGTGAGCACCATGACCAGTGAACACACAACAGTGCCCACAGCCTGAATCACCTCAAGAGCTGCTGCCTGCAGAGTGGTCCAGATTCCAGACATGCTCATCCTGCTTAGAAATATACTGGAGAAAGACCTGGGCCCATTAGCTGGGATCTCCAATTTCATTTTCTTTAAAATTACTGAGCTGACTTCTGGGTACAATTCTACATCTCTATTAAGTTTTATTAATGCAAGAAACATGGGATAACATTGATTCTCTTCTTGTCCCATGCAATCCCTCCTCATGACTTAATCTCAGCCTGCAGCCGCTGTCCCTGCAAAGGGAGCTGTGCAGAGAGCACAAGCCTCCTGGCAGAGGATCACAATCTCTTTTCTCTCACTCTCTTCTTTTCTTGCATGAAAAGAAAAAAGCATTGGCAGGGCTGACAGACAACGAGGATATCATGTGCACGTCTGGCTCTTACAGGCATTTACAGCCAACGTTCAGCCTTATCTCCCTGTGTGTAATAAGGTTGACTTGCACACACTGCCAGGAGGAGCTGGATAGTGTGAGTGAGCTTTAAATCTCTGGCATCCAGCCTGTCCCAGGGATGTTCTTTTGCCCCTCATCTCCTACTCTCCAGATGTATTCTTTTCAATGAGCTTTTAAAACAAGGAGCAAAATACCTCCCTACTTTCACAGCAGTTTCAAGCAGAAAGTTTGGAACATTCCCCCAACCCTGGACCTTAACCATCCCAGTGTTGAAGATGTCTCAGATCTGGTGTTACAGCTGTTACTCACTTAATGCAAGTCTTATGCCTTACAAAGTTCCCAAGACAGATGCAAATAGACCCAAAGCTTTAGGGGGCTCAGATCTGGTGTACTGGTTTCTAACCCATTGCTAACTTAGAGCAAAATTAAATCCCTCCTGTAAGCAACCATCTGTTATTTCCAGTCACCCAGCACAAAATAGAATATTTAAGGAGTGATTTATGGTTCCACTTATTTTACATACCTCAAAATGAAGCATGCAAACAGCTAAATATTTTAAACCAACCGGTGAGCAGCTCCCAAGTGTCTGAAAACATCTGCATCTCCCTCACCCACACACAAGAGATTCCAAGTTTTTTAAGTAAGAAAATTAGGTTTCAAATTATTCTATTTTCAGAGAAATTATGTCTTGAAGGAGATAACTTGGCCTTTACCAAAAAAATAAAAAAAACAAACAAAAAAGCTCCCCTGGGTGACGTTTGGAAAGACTGGAAGAAGAGTTCTTCTTCCACCCACCCTCCATAAGACATTAAATTGCACAGCTAAAACAAAAATAAGAAGGTCAATGTTGTTTGAAGTTTAATCAAACATAAATACCATCTATGATAAGCAGTGGCCCTGGGGAGGGGGATACCACTGGCCTTTTGCAACACAAGAGTCAACAAGCAGCACCTAATGCCAGGGGAGGTATTACAGAGGTCTCCAAGCATGAAAAATATATGTGTATACACTAATCAGCTTGCACATTTGCTCACACTTGTTTATTCTTTCCACTGATCTTTCCACTGCAGGACAAGGGGAAATCCCTAGTGTTGCTAATGATCTAGTTCATGCACTGAATAAGTCAATCTAGATCAGGGCAGCAAAGATTAATAGAGTCTTTGCTGTGGGAGTTTTGCTTCTGTTCATGAAAGATATTAAAAAAACATTCTCAAGAGTGACTTCATACAAACACAAAGTAATCCTATCATCCTGAGCTGAGGTGACAAAACAAAACAAAGAACTCCTTGTTTGATTCACACCCATAACAAAGGAAGCCAGAAGACTACAAAAACTCTTTCTTTGACAATTATAAATACTCACACTGGATCTTTTAATGAGAGGAAAAAAAATGTTTCTTCCTTTGAGGATTCTTTTCTTATTTCCATCTTCCCAAGAGAGAGCACACTGGAAGGTCAGTGGAGAACCAGAGGGTCTGTGTTCTTTGAGCTGGCAGAAAAGGTCAGAGCAGTACATAAATGCCTACCCTGATGGACTCCAGGCAGTAATAAGGAAGGCCATAAGAAAGACTATAAATAACTGGTATTTTTGCCCTTTCTTGGCATATTTCCTGGAATAAGGTGTTGACTTCACTCTCAAAAACTTGATGGAAAGGAGTGCAGCAATCAGTGCTGCTCTCCTCCTGCAGCACCACGCACACACAGACACTTCAACTGTCACAGACTGCCAAAATCTGGGTCTTCAAACTTCATATAGCTGGACTCCCTGCATCCTGTGACCCCAGCCAGCCCTAGAGATCATCAGGCTCTAGGCACAATCCCACACCCAGGCTTTGGGGAGCCCTGTCTCCTCATGGCTTTGCCCAGATCTTGCATCCTCCAAGCAAATGCTACATCCTCTTGCTGGGTCCCAGGAGGGAGTTATGGGACACACATCATGGGTGAAACCTTTTATAAGTTACAATATGGAGCACTAGCCTCTCCTGCCTCTAATTCCCTAAGAGTTTTTCATTCCTGAAGATGTCAGCAATGCCGGAGCAGCATGTTGTTTGAGAGGCTTTGTTAGCTTCAAAGCTGTGACTCCATCCAGAAAGTATCATCTGAGTCTCCCCTAATCCAGCAGCACTACCTCCAAACACTGCAATCATGTGCCTAAAACCCAGTGTGTTGCAGCCTGGTAGTTCAGCAACAAATCCCCCATAGCAAAGCTGCTGGGGCTCTCCAGGCTTCTCTCTCTTTCTCCTTGTGATCTGCACTGTGCCTGGTGCCCCAGCAGAGATGGTCTCTTGCACAGGAGTCACACTATGCCCTGAGGTTACTTGATCCCAACTTAAGAGCCCCAACAGTGAAACAGTGACCTGATGTGCTTTGTTATGTACAGGATCACACCTGCAGGGGACGTGATTTGAGAGGAGAATGCTCAGCCTTTCTTTGCTGTGTACCCTGAGATGATCAACAGAACTTGAGGAAAAAAATTATTGATTCCATGTTTTAAAAAAATACAAGAAAAAAAACCCACAAGAAATAAATACAAGATTTCTGTTAGGAAGTAGCAGGGAGAGAGAAGTGAGCATATGAAGAGAGTACAACTTGTTTTCTTCCTTTTGTTGCAGCTTTCCTGAACTCCAGAGAAATGAGAGGAGTCACTTTGCATTCTACTATAGTCGGGAACTTCACAAAGCTAAATTATATCGCTCAGCTACACTGGTTGTTACTAAAGAAAGATGATAAACAAATAACATCCTGAGAGAGCTCAGGAATGGAGAAGCTGGTGCTATTGTTCAGAGAGATGGAACAAAAAACGTGAGAGAGGCAACAAGGAGAGAAGCCATTACTCTGTGTGAACCCAGTGAATGGGCTAAAAAAAAAAAAAGAAAGTAGCATTCACATTTGCTCAAACAGCTCATGCAGTGCCACCACACTGAGTCTCAGAGGGTCAGGTCTGATCTTCATGAAACACAGCAAATTGCAGTTATTTGCATAGATCCAAACAGGCTTTAAGATGGCTAATTAAAACCTGGTCTTTAATGCTACCAGTGAATCAACAACAGGTATAGTGTAGCTTTCTATGAACTGTGTTTGGCTCACATTACTCTATCCATGGATGTTATCAGTTAGAAAGGGAGCAAGTACAGCAGAAGACTGCTTCAGTCTGAATCAAGCCTGCCAGTGTTAAATAGGAAATCTGGGGCTGGGGTGGATTCTCAGGATAGCCATCTGGAGCACACATCTGGAGCAAAGTTAACCAGTGGCTGCATGCCACGATAATCATTCCTCCCTCAAGTACTGCAAATGGAGCATCAAAGCAGAAAGCAGGTGGTTCTTCCAGGAGGTAAATGAACCACAGAGAAGGGTCAGAAATTGTGACACACATTTGATGAGGGTTGGGGAGGTTTTTTTCTGCTCATAAAAAATTGTCAGAACAAATTACCCATTGGATGTTATACCAGGTTACTACATGCCCAACATCTCCATGCTTGTTGCTTTGCAGAGACTGGAAAGTCAGTGAAAAGTTTCCTCAAGCAGGCATTTACCTAGATGTATAAACCAGCACTTTGTTTCTCACACAAGTAGAGATCTACCATACTCCAATACTGAGAGACTTCTCATGCCATGGACATTATTACTAATCTGGGGGCAGCAAATTCAGGAACTTGTGAAGTCTCTCAAAGATTTAAAAAGCTTTCTCATTCTGCATCCAGGTAAGCCTAAAATACTCAATATAGAAGGAGAACACCAGCATGGGGCGCAAGAAATGTGAGTTAAGGTCATGCTCTGAGCCTCTCTCACTCCCATGAGCTGGTTGCTGTTCTGGGGAGGATCCCACCTGTCCCATGGCAGTGGTCTGGCATTGAATAAATGATGCTAATGCAGAGCAGGAGCTTGAAATGCACCTTTACCATGCAAGAGACCTGATAAAAAGGAAGCTCCTGTCATTGAGTAGGTCTGGTCAAAACCTTGGTCAAAAAGAGATTAGAACTGAGAAACCTTTTTCTCAGGAAAACTGTGAAAGTTTTGTGAATGCTGAAGTAGTTTCTCTGAAAAGGTTTTTCTTTTTCATATTTTATAAACATTACAGATGGAGCCTCAATATTTGAAGAAGATCATTCAGTCTTGAATTTCAAAATATTTGCACCTCCTCTACATCTGAAGATAAAGAATTGTACTTCTTCAGCTTCATACACACGGTGAAGTTGGAGAAGAGGTGCAGACCCAGATGGAGAATCCCAAAGCCAACAGCTCAGCCAGAAGACCCACCACACATGCATAAACAATTCAAAGGCAGCGTGGAGGTTTCTTCAGGGCATCCCAGACCTCTTTGGCCTGGTGTGTTGCACTTGTTCCAAGCTGTTTCTGAGGAAGTGACACCCCTTCCATCCTAGGAAAACAAGCCAGAGGAAAGGCTCCTTCTCACATCTCCTACCCCAGAAGATGAAACTTTAAGAGCCTTTCTCAAATCTTATTCTTGTTTTTGTGCCTAGATCCGAGGTGCAGCAAGAAAGACCAATATTACTATTTAGAAACTATGAAAAGATTGAATAGGTTTTGAGTTCATCCTGGTATGAACAATAGCTTGAAAAATCAGTGCAGTGAAAATTTTGACAGGTAGGTGACCTTTCAGCTTAAACTGTAAGTGATTTTAGTCCAGGGAGCTTGCTCCTCACAAGAACTCCTGTCCATATTCTGTACTGAGATAAACTGCTGCTCTAACTGCTCTGCTGGCCAACATTTACAGAAACCACTGCTGGACATGGACAGAATGTATAAACCCAAGTGACAGCCAAACCCTCTGAATTTTTAATGGAACATGTCCTCAGAGGTGTGTAGGAATCAGAAAGAGGTGGTCCACGGCCATAGATTTTTTTGCAGTATATATTAAAAATGCAACTGTGGGATTTTGGGGGTTCACAATGAGGCAGGAAGTTTCTTCCTTGGTCATTCCTGCCCAGGAAAGTTCAGAAAGTTGCTGCCATTTCATGCTCAATGCAAAAGAAGGTGAAGCCTTTACATGTTTCTCAGCAGACAGACTCCACACAACCTTGGAAATAAAACCAGCAGGCTTGAACCCCACAGCATTGTCAGGAACATTCATGCTCAAGCAGGGGAGTCCCAGTCTATCTGCTCCTCTGCAGAAGAAACACTGATGTGTTTCCTTGGCAGGCACACAGTGACTCCTTCTCCATAGACTCACAACAACAAATTTTGTGCCTGGCCAAGGCTAGAGTGATTCCTGCTCCCAACAAGGCTGTTGAAATGCTGCTGACTAATTTTGTGCAACCATCTCCTGCACAAGCAATGTAGGTGAAACTTGCAGTAACTACTGCCTTTGGGATCATCTTTCACTTTTATCCCAATACCAATTACTTGAGTGTTTTTAAGAGGCTCTTTCACATAGCCTGCTGTGCAAGTCAGTGCTTTTATTAAAGGAGTACTCATTGTCCAGCAAATAAAATCACAAGAGAAAGAAGAGGAGAGGATGGCAGCTGAAATCTCCTGCTGGCAGCAAGATCTTCACTCTCTAACCAGGCATTTGGATTCATTTACACCTCAGTCTGAGTCACTTCCATTAGCCTAGGTTAAGCATAATGCTAGTGGCTGGGTATTAAGATCTTTGAATTTGGGTTTTCTCTTTGTTTTCACCTATTTCTGTAAATCCACTTTAAAATAAGAGTTTATTCATCTGAAATTGCTTAAGAACTGAAACGTTGAAGGGATTAAGAGAGGCAGCCTCCTGCCTGCACTGCGACTTACCAAGCCCACACAGACACAAGTAATGAGTAAAGCAGACACTACCAGTCACACTGGTTGGGCAGAGCCCCCTGAGAGGGCCTGGCCACAGCTGCAGGAGCCAGCAGAGGTAGGAAACAGCTTCTGCTGCAGTACCTCCACTGTCTTTATACTTAAAATCTTCTGTTCAAGCCCTTCTCTTTTTTCCCACTTTTTTTTCCCCTCTCACTTTTTTTTTTCTTTTCTTCCGCTCCCCCCTCTCAGCAGATAAGAGTAACAGAGAAACATCCACAGTTACTGGGCACAGATCACCAAGCCTCTAAACCACCTGGGCTGCTCAGGCAGCAATGCTATTTGATGATGGAGTATATGATTCTGTAACCCTCACACCCCCAAAACTGTACACCTGGATCTCTCCAGACATGTTCTTTCAGATAGAGCCATCTTTTAGGTCCAATAAGACAAAAATGTCAGTTCCATCTCTGCATGATCAGGTCTACAGAACATGCAAATCACAGCCAACACTTCTTGGTCACATCAGACCAATGGAACATGGGTTTTACCTGCCACTTGTTTTTGTATTTTCACTTTTTTGCCTGAAGAGGACACAAAAATATTAAACTCATATCTCATTTGGGTTACAGGACCTGTTAGAGAAATCCAGCCACTTCAGGAAGCTGTATAAACAGGAGGTGAGTTTCATAGAAACTCTGGCCTTACAATATTTACACAAGGTCTTACAGAGAAGCAAATTCAGCTCACCATTCTGAGAGCTAAACTCAGCTCTCCAGAGCCCTTTTCTCCTAGCCTCTGGACCAACTTCTCTTTTCCTGAAATTCTCCTTTTTCAAAAGCAGTTCCCTAAGGCATCTGCTACAACACATAAACCATTCTGACAAATGCCATCAATTTTATTCATATTAATGGTAATGAAAGTTAAATAATAGATGTTGCCCACAGTATTTGCACATCTGTAAGTTCTGCCACATCGCTAGGAAAACTTAAAAAAAAAAAGAAAAACCAGTTCTGCATTTCTTATGCAGAAGAGATAGACAATTAGCTCTTCAAGGCAAAAACCTCTCTTCATTAACTGGAGACTGAGTCATTTGTTGACATTTATCTAGCACAATTCTCTGGAGTGGAATAATGAAGGTACTAGAACAGAGGCTGCTTGTGCCCAGCCATGTACCTGCAAGGCCCAGCAGATTCATAGCATGATGGTTGACACCACAAGCAGATCTGCCAACAGCTCCCAGGGGCTGGAGCATGGATGGCAGGATCCCCTGCCAAGGAACACGCCGGACTTCATCACAGCGCCGTGTTTTATGAGAGCACCTGCCACGTGCAGCACAGACAGGCCAGAGAGAGCCAGGACAAAATGTACCCAGCCCTGCACATAACAGATGGCAGGACTGGCACTTACACAGCCCGGATCCAGCCAAGACAGCACCAAGCATCGTGCTGTGCATCCATGGTGCTGAGCTGCTCCAAGAAGGACCAAACACAGCATGGCAGTACCAACACTGACACCGTGGTCCACCAGGCACCTTGAAACTTGGTGGCACAGCTTAGGGAACAGCATGGTCAGCAGGACCAGGGAGGTGATTCTGCCCCTGCACTCAGTGCTGGGGAGGCCACACCTTGAGTACTGTGTACAGTTCTGGGCCCCTCAATTCAGGAAGAATATTGAGGTGCTGGAGCAGGTCCAGAGAAGAGCAGCGAGGCTGGTGAAGGGACTGGAGCACAAGTGCCATGAGGAGAGGCTGAGGGAGCTGAGGTTGTTTAGCCTGGAGAAGAGGAGGCTCAGGGGAGACCTTATCACCCTCTACAACTCCCTGAGAGAAGGTTGGAGTCAGGTGGGGGTTGGTCTCTTCTCCCAGGCAACCAGCAGCAGGACAAGAGGGCACAGACTCAAGCTCTGCCAGGGGAGGTTTAGGTTGGATATTAGGAAGAGATTTTTTAATGTAGAGAGTGATCAGACATTGGAATGTGCTGCCCAGGGAGGTGGTGGATTCACCATCCCTGAAGGTTTTCAAGGTGAGACTGGATGTGGCACTTAGTGCCATGGTCTAGTGACCACAGTAGGGTTGGACTTGATGATCTTTGAGGTCTCTTCCAGCCTGGTTGATTCTATGATTCATGTCTGGAGCTGGGTGCTGGATTGAGGGAGAAGGGACCAGCCTTCAGGAGAGGCAAGCTAACATGATGCTCCCTTCCAGCAGCAGCCCCTCAGCAGAAGACAAAGCCACACACAGTCTGGTTTGTCAGCACCAGCTGGAAGGCAGTTGCTCCCGTGAGAGCTGAGAAAGTTTGTCTCCTTGTTCAGAGGCAAAGCAGTTAATTGTGGAAGGTAGAGAAAAAAATAAGCCTTCCAGTGCTGTAGATTGCCTTCCTTTTCTTTGGTCTGGGGTTTCAGGCTTTTGCAAGTTGTACCAGGACAGACAGGGTATTAAGACCACAGAGCTGCACAACGTGTTTTCCACTTTCCAGAGAGTGTCCGTTGAGCGGTGCCAATTCATCACTGTGGAGCTGCTCCAATCCTCCCTTCCCACTGCCAGCTGGGGCTGAGCACTCTGGGTGCAATGCCAGCAGTCGAAAGGTTAATAGCAATGGGACTGCAATTCAAGCTTGCCGAGATAAATGAAGGTAGAGTGCAAGGAAAAGAGGGAGGGAGGATCCTTGTTGTGATTTCATGGCAGTCTTTTTCTTCTATCATCATCATCATCTGAAAAGCTTATCGAATTCCCTCTCCAGCAGGCCCAGCCGTGAGGAGACAAAATGTCCCTGAAACTCACCCAGGCAAAAGAGCCTGGCAAAAAGCAGCACCGTGTCTATTGCTGCAACACATCAGCAGCCCCAAATACATCCTCAGCTGAGTTTTATAGCACTGAATTGACTTTGCTGGAAAAACTTAACAACTCATTGCATGCCTGAGACCATGTACATTACCTCAGTGCTGGATAAGAAAATACACCACTATGGACTCAGAAATGACTTGCTCACAGGAGTGCAGAAGCACAACTTGATTCTGAAGAGCTTGGAAGGCTCAGGCTGCATCCAGACACTCCAAAATCCCCAAACCAGCCTTGATGCTTCCCATCTCTAACATGGGTATGAGTTACTCTAAGTAACCTCAAAGCTGCAAGAACAAGGAGCTGCTGCAGGATTTGCTCATAACAGCTAATTGGGAATATTTTAATACAAACTCAATGTGCAGTTTAAAACCCACCAAAATACACACACACACAAAAATCCCAACCCTCACTCTAGTTGCTGATGTTCAAGGAGATATTTTTCACTCCTGTTTTCATTTAATCATTTCACAGCTCATGTTCACACTTATCTAAAACAAAACATTTTTTATTTTGATAAACTCCTGTGCCCGAGCAGTCAAAACTGGCAATGAAGAATAAAAGAGAAACGGGAGAAAAATGCAATGTCAGAAGGAACAAGAAGAATGGTCTTTGAATGCAATACTTGCAGAATTCAGAAAGCTCTTAACATATGTATTTTCCTGAACAAAATATTTTATCGAAACGTAACACGTAATGAAGAATTATGATCAGTTGTATTTCAGTTATTAGAGAATAAAGCTCAGAAGAATGTGCTTAGACCCTCATCACTCAAGATTGGACTGAGTTGCAACTCAACAAAATATTTAAAGAGAATAATATGAACCACATGACCAATTCTATTCATTTCAGGCCAAAATATGTTCTCTTTGGCAGATGCCTCCAAGTTTTCTTCTGTCTGTTGCTTATTTTTCAAAGCAGCAGCAGGTTTTTGCAGGGGAGGGGCAGATAGAGCTTCAGTCTTGCAAAGAAATAACACCAACAGATCTCCATGTACTTACAATTAAGGATACAGTTCCTAGACCTTGCTGGCAAAGTTTCTAAACAACAAATATATAAAACTTAATTTTTTTATTTGTAAGTAATGATAAATGACTACACTAAATGAATTATTTATGGGATCCTAGGTAGAAGAAATCAACTTTGTTGCTTCACTGATTTCAAAACCAGTCCTGCACTCTACATCCTGTAGAAAGCATTTATTCCCACAGTCCTTGCAAAAGATTTATATATCAAGCTTCTATTTTTTTCTGCAGCAAACAAATTCTGAAATGAAATTTATTTTTAAAGCACATTTCTCATCTCTAACAGGAAAGTCAAGGCAATGCCAGAATGGCATTTTGGAATATAAGCAGTTTTTAAGACAAAAGATTTAAATTAAAACAAAAGCAAAACAAACCAAAAATAAATTAAAAAAAAAAAAAGAGGAGTGAATCTATAGGCTTCTGCACACTCAGTCACACGTTACTGCATGCCACAAGCCAACCAAAAATGTTCTTGTCTTCCCTTCCTCCTGTTTCTTCTCAAAAAAATCTTTCAATTGCTACCACATGAGCACCCATTTGCATTATTTATAACAGCGACTTCCAACCACAAATGAGGGCACATAATTCATTTATATTTTGCACCATTAAGAGTGGTATTATAACTGCAAACAGTAAATAGGAAATATAATAGCATTCAGCTTCTTCATGCCCTGTGAACTAACAGGTATTGAAACTTGGTGAAAGTCTAAGTAAACGAGAAACTTTTTTTTTTGTTACAATGGATTTGAAGCATGAGGAAAACATGAGTTACACAAACCGAAAAGAATTGGAAAAGGATGCAAGCACCAAGCACATCAAGTCTATTTAAATATCCCCCAACAAGGTAACATTTAAAAATATTTACATAACTTTGTTGTGAAACTCCAAATTTAAGTGCCTGAGCTTCAGCCTCAGCTAAGCAGGGCAAAACCCTCCTACAAAGGCAAAAACCCTGAAGAAATAACCATCTCTGTTGAAGTCAGATGTAGGAGCTCAATATTGGGTTGGATCTGGCCCACCTTTGATCTAGTGAATAGCTGCAAAATTCAGTTTATAAGTACTCCCACTCTATGCAAAAGCTTTAGAGGAAGTGCTGGACCCAAATCCTGCACACAGCTCTTACCAGTTCTGACACACTCCCATCTACACAAATATGTATAACGAGTATCAGCTTTTTATCTTCAAGTAGGAAACATCTGTCAGTCCAAGGGCTGAGGAGATCCAACCATACAAAAAACATCTAATTACATCTACTTCAAATTTCTGTCTACTTTTAGGAAAGGCCAGGAACTGAAATTTTGCAGCTGAGAAAATATTCGTTCCCTGACACGTTTTATTACCAAAAACTGGAGAACACACAACATCAGAGACCACAACAGGAAACCCAAATCAGCCAAATCCACTAGAGTCAGTGATGTGCAGATATCACAGCAACATCTGCCCAGCCCAGAGGGAACGAGATTTTCAAAGGCTTAGAAGGCAACAAAACATTTAGTCATCACTGACTTGTTTGGAAGACCTCTGGGGAAATGGAGAAGCAGCTTGTGAAAAGCCAACAGTCTTTGGGAAGTCCTGAAGAACTGAAGTCATTTGACTATGGCTCCCATGCATGTATTTATGCACAGAACAACAGTGACAAAAAACAAAGTGTCAGGAGGTACCAAGAGGACAGTAAAGGGACTCGAGAAATTACACCAGAAAGTCACCCCATCTAGCTTGGCACAGATGGTTTTGCTGAGATTAAAAACTGTCAGATCACAAACCAAGTTTTATTATAAACCATAAGCAGAAATGTAAACATATCCTGGGCTCTGCAGAAATCAGCTGTTTCTGGTTTCCATAAAACAGTCACAGCACCAAAGGCAGCACCAAAGCAGAGTTTTATGATGACGCCAAATTCCAGCAAATCTCCTAGGACGTGGGTGCCTAATTCCAAGCTGTCACTTCAAAAGGCTCAGCCTAAGCTTGGATACATTGCAAGCATCAAGGACAAGAGCCATGGGACAACACTGACAGCAAATAAATTAATGAGTATGTCAGGACATGCAGCAGAGACAGCAGTGAGGGTGCAGAAGAGGTGAACAGAATAGTCTCTGCTCCATCAGAGGTACCATAGGTCACTGCTGGAAGACAAAACCAGCCCAGGAAAAGGACAGACCTCCTGCCCTTCAGAAACACTTCCATTCAACAACACATGGGCAAAGAAAGGAAATACTGATGGAGAACATGGAAGCACTTACACACACAAACATGGCTGTGGGGCTAACTCTATGAGCAGAGTTACACTTCTGCCCGACTTCAGCTTTTGGGGCTGACTATTTAAATTCTCCATGCTTCAATTTACCCATTGCATTGTTACCCAACAGCACCATAGCACAGACAGGCAGAGTCTGACAGTCCTACGTCCAAGTCCAGTCCCATCACAAGGTTCTTCTGTCAATACAGATGGGCTCTTGCCTTCTTGTGCTGCTAGAAGCTAAGCAAAGAAAATAGTCACAGTAGTGCTATAATGCTGAAGACCTCTGTGCCAAGGAAGAAAAGCTCACTTATTTCAGATCCATTTGTATGCAGATGCTTTTTCTGATTTGCTTTTGAAGCGCAGATCCCAAATTCCGCACTCCTAGTGCAGGGGAAGCATCAAGGGAGAGGGAATGCAGGAAGAGTGAATGCATTTGACCACAACGTTACCACAATTACACTGCAACAAGAGATCAGAGGAAATGCATCTAACACTGCAATGTTAACACAGCAATTACTCCTGAAATCCAAGTCCCAGCAAAAAAAAACATTGGTTCCTTTAAGCAAGTATTGAAGGAGTCAAAATTCATTGCACTTCGTATTTCTCTTTTTGTACTTATTTTCCAAAGCATTAAAGGAGGATGTTACGTTTCATTTCAAGCATCCTTGATCTGTACTTCACTGTTTGTCTCATTTATTCTAAAAGCCATTTCTGGTTTCCTCAAGACAGTCACAGCACCTGGGAGAAAGCAACATAAAGAAGGAAAGGCCTAAAGGCTTTACACTGATTTTCAAGGTACTCTCCTCTCCTCTACATGAGCTGCAGTTGCAATACACAATCCAGCTCATTCTCCAAAAGGGTAGCACACACTTCTGTGATTAATCCTGAAGCAGCTTGAGATTCCTGCAAAGCTTACAGCCTAAGCTTGTGGCAGACAAAGGGTTTTTAAACCTACTTTGGTGGACTACCTCCTTCAGAAACAAAGTACTGAAAACTCATACAGCACCGGAAAATTTGCTACCACACTTTTTGCTAAAGGTGTAGAATGATCAACTCCAAGAGCTCATGAATAGGTTAGAACACCAGAAGGTTAAAGTCATGGTGTTTTGTATGCATTTTTAATATAGCCAACAAATACATGCAGTGCTCTCTTTGTTGCTTGTTGTTTCAATCTGAAGGACCACATCACAATGCTTTGCCCCTGAAATGCCTTTTTCTCCCCCTTTTGCCAAGGAACAGCCTTGCATAATATCACAGGACTCTCAAACATTACCAAATACCCCGAGACATTTGGTAAAATCACAAGAGCCAGCAACTCTGATTACAGGTCACTTCAACCTGCCTTCCTGATTCTTGTGCCTTTCATCCATTAGATGTCAAGTATATCAGGTATCACACAGTACAACAGGTGCTAAATCAATCCAGTTGCCTATTTTCTAAGTGACCACACAAAATCCCCGTGATGAGGAAAAAGCAATTCAAGCAGCACCAAAATTTCCTGCTGTCTTCAACCTCACCTCTGCCCAGCCATGTCTGTAGGATGTCTTTGCACAGAGTAACTCACAGGGATGGAAAGGATTGCAGAAATGGCCCAGGCTCTAATGCTTCTGTACTCTCCTAATCCTATCCTGGGTGACTGGGACCTGTTCTTTTGGGATGACTAGTGAAGTCTGAAGGCTGCTGTCTCATTTGTGCTGCAACATCCCAAAGCTGCTGTCAGGGATTACCCTTGTATTAGCTGTACTGATTACATTTTTTTTTCCTTTCACCATACCTATTTTGCCTTGTTCCATATGTAAGAGGCAGAAATAATACTCACAAAAGCTAATATTTAACTCTGACACCTGAGAGACACCTGGGGGTGACTCAACACCACCATTTGGGCCAAATTGCATCTGCAATGCAGGTAACAACAGCTGTACCATCTGGCCCATCGCACTCACACTAGCATATAAACATTGATATATTCAAAAGTAATTATAAACTGAAGTTTTCAAAGCCAGCTAGCAGTGTCTGGAAATGCTGAATAGAAATGAATTCCTGGGTTCCTCTCTGCAACACAGGTTTCCTGAGGCATGAATCTAATCACTGGAGGCTAAATAGGACTTATCCAAGTCTAGGATGTTTTCAAGGGATATCTGCATGAAAATATCCTAAGAGCAGCACACCAGCCTCCCAAAAAGCTTGGGAAACAGTGCTCCCAGCTCCCTCCAAGACCACCTGTCAGATAATCATGTTTGTCTTCCAAAACTTTCATGCTCCACTCATCTCTATGTGTTAACAAAACAACCTTGGACCTACCTCCCCTTCCTGTTGATACAGGAAGGGATTGGCTGCAACCCATTGCTAGGTAAAAAATGTCCCCAGTTTATACCAAGCCAAGGAACATAGATCAGCCTCATTGTCAGCTTTTCTATTTGGTGTAACTGGCAGTCAGAGCAGAAGTCATACAAAGAAGGCCAAGTCACAAATAGTTTTCTAGTGATTTACTGGAAAACCCACGAGCCAAATTCATCCATGTGGAAGAGGAAAAAAAAAAAAAATGGCCCCTAGTGACTCAACTATATTGGCAGACTGATGCAAAGCACTGAGCTTTCTCTCTACGAGCCTGAGAAAATGCTGTTATGAGATGCTAAACATTGCACAAATCTCCTTCCTCCCAACCTTCCCTAGCCTGGAATACACTGTGCACAGACTACCAGGACAGAGCAGTCATGAACTTGAACTGAAAGTCTGTTTCTAAGATGCACCTGATGTTTTTTGCCTTCAAAACTTTCAGCAAGGTTTTATTTTCAGTTTTATCAGCAGGCACCAAGAACAGAGGCAGGATGAGCAGAGGAAAGAATAAATGAATTGAAATTTTGCAGAGTCCCAGAGAATATATCTAACCCTGGGTTCAAATAACAGAGCAGTCATGAACTTGAACTGAAAGTCTGTTTCTAAGATGCACCTGATGTTTTTTGCCTTCAAAACTTTCAGCAAGGTTTTATTTTCAGTTTTATCAGCAGGCACCAAGAACAGAGGCAGGATGAGCAGAGGAAAGAATAAATGAATTGAAATTTTGCAGAGTCCCAGAGAATATATCTAACCCTGGGTTCAAATAAATAAGCAGAGGAAAGAATAAATGAATTGAAACTTTGCAGAGTCCCAGGGAATATATCTAACCCTGGGTTCAAATGTAAGAAATATCTAGAGGGCCAAATCTGTTACTGCCTCATACCCAGTAGAGTAAGAGACGTAAACACATGTCCCAGTGCCAAGTGGATGTGAAATGCTGCCAAATCAGATGCAAAAGAACATTTTGAGCCTACTGGCATTGGTGTGAATGATAAACCAAGGTGCAAAACAGTGTAAAAAAAAAAAAAAAAAAAAAAAAATCAGGCTATGGGAGCCTTCTTTAGATGCACGAAGAAATCACCAGAAGGGAAAAGGTTTAAAACTTTAAGCACAGAGCTCCTGGGAATGTAGTTGTTTTGTCTATAGAAGAACAGAGCTGTCAGAAGTTAATATGTTTTCAATTTGTGCAATCCATGCTATTGGAGCAATCCTCACCGGATACCTTTTATTTACTTCTTCCTTGGCAAAGTCCAATTACTGATATGCGCCAAGAGTGATGCTCCTGGCCATCCCAGGTGACAGCCAGTCCTGCTGGTGAAAGCAGCAGCTTTTGGGGCTTTTGTGGATTGATCCATTTTACCCTTCTGTGTTTGTCCAAGGAAAAGAAAAACACTAAATGTCCTGGGAGAAATCATGCTTAAGTAAGCTTTCTACATAGACAAATTGCAACAGAGCTATTCTTTAGAAACATTTCCTTAACAAAACACCCACATATAACACTGAGATTCTAAGGTGCTCTGGGATGGCTCTGGTATAGTCTCCCAGGTTTTTCAGGAGATTCCTACTCTATTTTCTTCCTCTTTTCTCACACAGCACAAATGACTGATAGGGACTCACCACATTTAAAGATGCCCAGAGAATTAGTGCTTTGGCACTGGGAAGCAGAGTGGCTCCTTGCCCCCCATGGCTATCCTCAGGTTACTTCAGCATTAATAGCCTCATTTTGTAATTTGAGTTGTTCAGAAAAATTATTACAAAAAAAAAAAAAAAAA
>NW_008652068.1:53103-69530 GCF_000695815.1 Acanthisitta chloris | reverse complement strand
ACAGACCTTCAGTGCAAGTTAATTCAAGAGCAACTGCTGCAGATTTTCCTGCTAGGTAAATGTCAGGTTGTTGGGTTGCACTGCTTCCTGGAGAGCAGGGCATAGGTAAACTTCCAGCCAAGCACTCTTAGAATGCACTTAGTGCTTAGAGCCATGGTTAAGATAGGTGTGGGCAAATGTTTTGCCATGCCCCCAAAATTACTTGCTGGTGCGTTTTCCTTCCAAGCCTGCTTCCAAGTTGTTTCAGATAGGGGGGGAAAGGATGATCAGAATTTCTTGGTGGGCTGGTTGAACAGCCTCCTGGTGCCATCCTACTGCAGCCTTGCCAGGTGACAGGTTTCTGGGTTAGTCATGAGTTGAGGCCATGAGTACCTGTCTGTAAAGGGAAGCTGCTGAACTGTCTTGAGAGAGCTGAGAGTAAATTTTTATGGAGGTGACTGGTGCCATAGTATGCATTTTATTATTTGTGCTGTTAGTCTATGGTCTCACATGTATCAGTGGTGCACTTCCACCAGAGTTACAAAGAAAACTGCTGGAGAGCATCTTCATACACCTGTGCATGAAGTGTGTGCATTCAGTGCACTTTAGAGGTCTCCTTTTCTACCCTCTTTCTAGAAGGTGGCTATTAAAAGATAAGGTCAGTAATTTACAGCAGAGTGTCAGGCTAATGGTTGGACTCTGTGATCTTAGAGGTCTTCTCCAACCTTGATGATTCTGTGATTCTAATTTACCACATCTTTTTCTGATGTGGTAAAAAAGATGTGGGCCAAGTCTTCCTTAGAGGTCTTGGGTACACTTTCCAGTTTGCAGTAGTAAAGAAGTCAGTCTTTGATATTGTACCAGCCATTTAGCAAAAACAAAGCCAATGGTAGACAGCTATCATGATTCCTGCAACAGCAAATGGTTCAGTGGCTTTAATAATTTATCAGAAGAATTTTTAATTTTGTAGCTCCTAAAGGAAAGTGTGACTTGAAGTGAAGAATGAGAGGTAGTGTTTCTAAAATTACCTGCTAGAAAAAATAGTAGGTGCTTGCTGCTTAGAGGATTTGTGCTAAAAAAAGGAACTTTCCCATCCCTCTGAAAAATCATGTCTTGGAGTCCGCTTAAAGCATGTCTCCAAAACATCTTTGTTCTGTTTTACATGGGTAGAAAAATGTGTAAAAGTAGGAGTCAAGGTTACCTAGAGACTGTTGCAGTAATCTGAGTGCTATTTTTAAACTTAAAATATTTTGCAGAGTGCTGTCCCTCAGCCCCCCCCCTTCCTCTTTCACTGAAGTACTGCTTGAAAAATAGTAGTAAATACTTCATATATGACACCACTGGCAACATGTCAAGTCCTTTGGAGCAGAAACTCATGTTACTCTTGGTTTGTACAGAGCTTGTGGTTGAGAGCTCAGATCCTGTAGTTCTCTGGAAATTTTGCTTGCTTGCAGAGGGTCTGCTGTAAGCAGAGGCATTGTGGGGCTGCAAGACCAGAGCCAAGGTGGTCAGGAGGCTTATCCAGCATGGATAAAGGGGGAAGAGGTGTCATGCTGTACAGTAGACAGTCTTTGGGTATGGTTTTTTTCCCCATTTAACTACCCTATCTTAAAAGAGGTGCATAACTATTTTCCCCTCTGCCTTCATGTATGTAACCCAGATGTAATTTTCTATAAATAATTGGACTACTTCAGCAATCCTAGAGAATGAACTCTACCTACGTATCAGAAAGCGAAGAATTTTTGAAGTTCCTTCGAACAGCATAGTCTTTTTTTTCATTGATGAAGTGTAAGAGGTCTTTTGCTTTTGAAAGAAGATATCGAATGGACTTGCACTTCCTAATCTTAAAATGAGTAGGGTATTGCAGCACTCTTTTTCTTTTCTTGCAAATGTATAAAGAGATCAACTCTATTTGAGGACAGAAGCAGTGAGGTAGTAAGTGAGAAACAGGAAAGGCTTTTTTTGCAACTTGCAGAGAATCAGAAATTCTGGACCAAGCTTTAACTGGAAAAAGAAGGTTATAGAGAGCTGAAGAGTAACTAGTAGAAATGTAGCTTAGGTACTGTTGGTGACAAAGAGGGTAACTAGGTTGTCACTGGTAACGTCATTTTATGATAGAATATCTGGCTGTAAATTGATCTTGCTAACTGTGATCATGGGAGACCTACTTGGCTGGTCCTGTCTGGCTGCAAAGCACAATGTGCTTTTGGTGTCTCCTTGCGATCACAGGTTCACGTGCACCTAGCACAGCTCCTAGTTTCTTTGGTGGGTTGGGACTTTTCCTCGGGTGCTTTGCAGGTCAGGCAGGGGTTGACCTCTTGAGGTGTCTTGAATCTGGTTTGTTTTATCATACTTCAGTCCACAGGTGTCTTGATTTGGGGCAGTCTCTGCTGTCTGAGAGGATACTTCCATTCTGACCGAGGCTTTGGTTGGAAACCTTACCCAGCCTTGAACTAAATGCTGAGTGAATCAGTCAGCACTGAAAATGAGTCACATTTGTGTACTTACTGTTTTTATTATACCACTGCCAAGTGGCTACAGATGGACTTGGGATACATCACGTGAAGCAGTGCCCAAATGTCCAAAGGGTAGAGTGGAAACTGAAAATACAGGGAGGGGGTGTTGATTCATGCTATCTTATCTGAAGAGAGTAGCATACATCTCGCAGAGTGCTGAAAGATTAGGATTTGGATGGGAGGGAGCAGTTAGTTCTATGCTGGGACATTCTCGAATTCAAGACTTTTGCTGCTGCAATTCATACCTTAATGGGTTTGAAAAGAAGTTGTTATTGGCTTTGCAGTTGTGGAAATGCAAACTAAACTGCAGGTTAATGTAATTGGTCTGACATGCTGCTGCCTCATGAGGCTAGAGGTACAACAGAAAAGTAAGGGCACAAAGTTAGCTGCATTGTCTTTGCAACAGCTCTTCTGGGTAGCATATAGCTTCCCTTATGGTATTTCTCCTGAGTAATGATGGAGTAGTGATCAGCTGTGCTTTGTGGTGATGACAGTCCAGCTTTAAATAACGTATGGAGTTTCCTAGCTGAGGACTTACTGAGCCTGAAATAAAACTGCTGGGAACCTAAAGCAGCTTGTTCAGCATACAGAAAGATCTGTGTTCTTAAGCTTGGGCTTCTGAACAGCAAAATACAGAGGCCAGGAGAAAAGTTAGTTCAATCTTAAAATTAAATCTTCCTAAAAATAATACAGCTCACCTACTGCCAGTGTCTTTTCTTTGAGTCACTGTGATAACACAAAAGAGTTCCTTGATGTCTCCCATGCCCCAAACCAGAGAGCACCTAGGTAGGTGTGCTGCAGGGCAAAGCAGCAAGTGATGGGTGTATGTCCTGTATCTTCACGTTGCAAGGCAAGAGGAGAGCATTGCCATGTCCATCCTGCTAGTGAAGTGGTGACTGCAATTTGTCCACTTCAGTTTAAAAGGGCTTCCCCTGCTTTTCCATTTGGTACACTCTGTGTTTAAGTTGGGTATGGATGTGAAATCCAAGTCAGGCGTGGACCAGCTCTGTGGCTGCTTAGTGCAGATGAGCCATATCTGAATCAGCTTCCCACGGAAGTGACAGCAGAGAAAACTTTGGCTTGGGGTGGCTTTTTGAAATTTGTAGTGGACACTTCTGAAGGAAGAAGGATGTGAAGAAAAATACTTCATATCTGCATGAAGATAAATGAAATTAAAATATTTGAGTTTATCCCTGACAGGGTTGGAGAGAGGTGGGGGATGTCTGTCCTGCCACGGCTGCAGGGAGAGGAGTACAGGGAATGGCCTTGAGCTGAGACAGGGGAGAGTCAGATTAGATGTTAGCAAAAATGTTTTCCCTGTGAGGGTGTTCAGGCACTGGAACAGATTGCCCAGGGAGGTGGTGGAGTCACCATCCCTGGAAGTATTGAAGAGGCATCTGGATCTGATTCTTGAGAATATGGTTAGGGTTTAAGGTTGACAGCGGAGTGTCAGGTTAATGGTTGGACTCGATCTTGGAGACCTCCTCCAACCCTGATGATTCTCTGATTCTATATCACCTCCTCTGTAGGGTCTGTTTTATTACACTGGCTGTGGGCACTGCAGGTGTGGATGAGGAAGGAGGCCTTGGCATGCACAAACCAGCTGCTGCCTGGTGGTGCCCTGTGCTCCTTGGCCTCACCACAGCCTATTTCAAGAGCTCCTAAACTCGTACACTGCTGTCTGCCAGTGTGGATCACCTGGTGGAAATGAGTGTTAGGTTTGCCTGCAGAGTACTGCTTGCAAGTGCCTGCTTCAGAATCACAGGGTGCTTGGTTGCAAAGATTTGGATTTACAGAGGAAGAGGTGTCTTTCCTTGCACCCTTTGTGCACTGAGACCTCTTGCATGTTTCCTCTGGGGTCCTCGGTTACTTCTCCTCCTGAAGATTGCCAGGGATGTAAATGCAAGGAGGAAAAGCCACAATATTCAGCAAAGTGAGAAAACTTGGGCTTGCTGATTGCAAGTGTGTGGTCATGTTCACTGTCCCCCTTAATCAAGTTTGGGAAGCTGACCCTGATTTTCAGCCTTGCTGTGAAATGAAGTTTTATTTGAATGTCCTGTCTTTATTGCTTCTGCTAATGACTTTATCAAACTTGAACCTTTCTCTGCACCACCCCCACTCCTCTACCAAACAACCCTGTGCATCCATTTTCTGTGTGTGGACTTGTCATGCTTGCATGAAGTTTGGAGGAGAAAAACCGTTTGCTATTCAGTTAATTAACTAAACCTTGCTAATTTCTCACTGAAATGAGAATACATGTTTCACCTTATTTGTCAGGCTTGCAAAAAGGCTTTCAATCCTGAATTGTTCAGAACTGAATGCATAATGTGACAAAACAAATCAGATTTCTTCCTCTCTCTGGGGCAGGAGTACTGTGCAGGCTGAGCCTTACAAGCAAGACTAAAAGGTGTTTGTGCTGATACCATTTCAGTTCTGCTCATACCTTCAGGAAATATGCTTAGGATTGAAATAGCTTTGAATAAGATGCGATTTTCTAGGAAGAAACGTCAGATAAGGAGGATTAGGGAGTTCTAGCAACTTTAAGCTTGTTCTTTCTCTGCTGAGTTCCTGGAAGAAATCTCTGTGGTAGTAGTTTTATTACAGTAAAACTTCTATCATCATCTACAGTCAGTTGGGCAAATTCTCTTAATTGCTCTAATTGCCTTCCTGGCACAAGGAGATTTTGGGAAGCCCTGTTCTCCTGTCAGCCTCTCAAACTCAGCAGCAGTTTTGCTTTAAAAAAACTTAAATGCTTGGGCATATCTGGAAAAGTAATTTTGGGTGTTAGCCTCTGCACAAATAAAAGCACAATGGAACAAACATCTGCAGATGAGCACAAAGGTGGTGTGAGTGGAAAGCTAGTAATTTTGGAGAAATCCAAGCTGATAACCACACTCAGGGTAGGTGATCTTTGCCAGCCCAAAGGAGGGTCCAGGAGGCAAAGGCTGATCCAGCCCTCTCAGCTCTGGGACCTGCTTGGGCCAGGGTTTGTTTGGCGAGTAGGATTGTGGCTGGGAGAGAGGGAGGTGCGTGGGAAGGCTCTCAGGACCTGCAGCTCGGAGGAAGTTTGTGTCCCAGCTGTGCAGAGCTGCAGATCCTGGGAGCCTCAGCAGTGCATCCCTGATGCTGACAAGGGCATAAATTTTGCTGTGCAGCTGCAGACTCCCAGAAGGAGTTGGATTCAGCAAATGCCATCTGCTGGTATTGTGGAAACAGTAATTTTTTCGATGCTTTTCTTTTTCAATTTGGCCTAAAATAATAAGTCATTTCATAAAAGAAATCTTTCTCCTCCCTGACCCCCCCCTTAACCCCCAGAAGAAAGAATGGGTGCATTATTTTAAAACAAACTTTTGGCTATTGTGCAACATTTTGGTTTGGGGTGGGTTTTTTGGTTTTGGGTTTTTCTTAACCGAATAAACATGAGAGTTAGCATAGAATCATAGAATGTTATGGGTTGGAATGGACCTTAAAGATCATCCAGTCCCAACTCCTGCCCTGGGCAGGGACACCTCCCACTAGACCAGGTTGCTCAAGGCCTTGCCCAGCCTGACCTTGAATATTGGCATACTTTTAAACTGGCACCAAGCAACATTCATGAACTCTGTATATCCTCAAGCCCTCTCCAGCCACCTTCTGTGACTCACATTGTTCACCACGGTGCTTGCTGTGGCATGGAGCAACTTGATATCATGGTGCTTATAGAAACCTTGTAGTTATTTAGGCTGTAGCTGAATATTCACTTCATCCCCTTTCCACATGGACCCTAAGCTGGAGTCAGGCAGCTGATGCCACAGTTTCACTGGCACAGAATACAAGGTTTCTGTCCATCTAGCTTTGGCCTGACCAGTTGTGGACCCTCCTGGGACAGTCCCAGTGGCAGCAGGAGGCTGGGAATGAGGGATGAATGAGTTGAGTGCAGAGCTGGCAAGATTTTGAGCTGCCCTGCAAGTGGGGTGAGCTTGAATGGAGGTGCCTGGGCACTGTTCCAGCTATGGTGTCTTGTCTTGCTGTTTCAGCTCCTTACAGAAGACCTGTTGCACTGGAGCCTCATAAATACTACTCTGCTTAGGAAAGCTCTTTGGTTTGTTGGAGTTTTTTATCCTTTCAGTTAACCATTTCTTGCCAGTTACTCATTAATTTGAGCGACACTTTATGCTTTATTGAGGCTCAGTGAACAAGAGGTACAGGTCCTCAACACATGAAGCTTTTTCTGGTTTGCCTCAGGTTGGGTTTATTTTTTCAGTAGGTTGTTATTATCCCTTCATAGTGTGAGACCCTTTGGACCTTGCTTCAGGAGGGCCTGCAGCCTTTGCTATACCATTGTGCTTTTGCAGTGGAGAAAAGATCCCAAAAAAAGAGCTGATGAAGCTGTTCACTTTCTGGCTCTGCTGAATATATGAACCATGCTGAATCATGGGCTGAAAAGCGCTGAGAAGCATCAGGGAGGTCAAAACGTGCAGTAGTGAGCAGAAGCAGGAAACTGGCTTGCCTTGGCCCTTAATCTCACACTTCTTCCTTTCCCTCTGGTGCCAAAAAATACCCCACCCAGCACCCTGCCTGCCTGCTGAGGTACTTCTACCCCCTCAGCATACCCTGCACGGGTACCCTACAGCAGCGCTGAGGTACTTCTACCCCCTCAGCATAGCCTGCACAGGTACCCTACAGCAGATTATGGTGATGAAAATACAGAGGATGCATTCTTACTGATTGATGAAAATACAGAGGATGCATTCTTATTGGCTGCAAACAGAAGGCACAGACTGTTTAAATGTAGCTAAATTAAGTAATTTCATATGTGAGCACCTGCTAAAAGCAACATAAAACTTCCTTCTCAATCACAGAACTGTCAAGGTTGGAGGAGACCTCGAAGATTGAGCCCAACCTTTGACCTGCCACTCTGCTGGAACCCCTAATCCCTAAACCAGATCCTTCAGCACCAGATCCAGACACCTCTTCAACACTTCCAGGGATGGTGACTTCACCACCTCCCTGGGCAATCTATTCCAGTGCCTCAACACCCTAACCCTAATTTTTCATAACATTTCATCTGACTCTGCCCTGTCTCAGTTTATGACCATTCCTTCTAGTCCTCTCCCTGCAGGACAGACATACCCGACCTCTCTCCAACCCCCTTGTACAGGTGTTTATAGAGAGCAATGAAGATCTTTGCAGGACAGACATACCCGACCTCTCTCAAGTTGAAAGGTTAATTTCTTTCAATTTCATTTAACTTGCAGTCTTTTTAAGAATTATCAGCCAGAAACTTGGATCACTGCAGCAGTCTGCTTGTGTAATAGTGAAGAAAAACAAAGTAAAGACTGCACAGAACCTCACAGTGTGAAGTAGCTTCTGCCAAGCTCTTTAAGTGTAGTATCTAGCTGACACTGTCCAAGACCAGCAGAGCAGCATCACCCCTAGTATGTCTTGCTGCAATTAGTATATCTGGCATTAGTCCATGCTACATCCAAAAAAGGCAGCACTCCTTGCTGCTTCTTTCCTTCTCATCCCTTGTCCTGGCACTTATGTTCCTGCGGCTGTACAGTGAACTAGTTGAGGGGAAACTGCTCCTCTTAAACCTTTTTATTTATTTGTTTTTTATCGAATTAACTTTCAGTCAATTGCTTCTTTGCTCTGGTTCTCAGTGCAGCCATGCAAGCCTGCTTTGCTGGTGCCTGGTTTGCCACATGTGCAGTAGCATCAGCCCAAGGGAGTGGGATGTGATCTTGGGCTGTCCCTCCTGGTAGGCGTTTGAACCTAATGAGTGGTGACACCTGCAGCAGTTATGTACTACTCTCTGCTCATGCACACGTGTGATGTGCCCAGGCTTTGTGTGGGTAATATGTTCTTACTGAGGATGTGTTTAGGATGCAAATAGTGAAGCCAAAGCAGGCTGGAGAGAGCAGGAGAGGTCTGGAGAGAGAAGCCCTGCATGGGCACATGCATAAGGTGGCACTTGGTGGAAAAGTCTTGAGAGACCTAGCTTGGAGGTGAGGTTTAAAATGTGTAGAAGGGCAGTATTGTTTCTCAGCACACCTTGGAGCCTTTGTTTATTCCCAGTTCGGACAGTTTTAAACAGCTTGTGTTTGGGTGAGAGTTCCTGTACTTAGCAGCCAGTTTCTCACACTCCAGAGGTCTTTCCCAGCACGTGAAGTTCAAGAGTGACATAAGAGCAAATCATGTCTAAACCTCATGTCCTAAGATGAGGTAACTGTTTTAGTGGGCAGAAGCAGAATGTTGTTTGGGACTCAGTGTGTTTTGCAGGGCTGCTGTTGCAGCCTGCTGCAGTGTCCTCCTTGCCAAGCTGGGGCTGCAGTGGAAGGGAGGTGGAGAACTGGCCAGACCATCAGGGCATGGGGCAGATAGCTTGATTGCTGCTGGGCAGATGGCTACCAGTGGCATTGCTCAGGGGTTGGTAATGGGGGTTGATGCAGTTTGGCACCTTATTAACAACATCCATCAGCAGGCAAGAGTGTGCTGTCAGCAGCTTTGTCCCTGACACCAAACTGGGGAGGAAGAAGGGGTTGATGTGCTGGAGGGCTGGGCTGCCATTCAGACCCACAGCCTGGGGCATGGGCTGACCAGCTTTGCCTACTTCTGTAGAGGCAGGTGTGGCTGGGACAGAATAACCCTGTGCAACAGGACAAGCTGGGCTAAGCAGCAGATCTGCAGGAAAGAGCTGGAGGTCCTGGTGGACAAGCTGAGCATGGATCAGCTGGTTTTTTCTGTGGTTCTGTGAAATTTTATGCTGGAGGAAGATTTTCAGCTTAAAATGTGTTCTAGAGACCTTAGGAAAGGACAGAGTAATGATGCTTGGGAAGCTCATAATCCATGCAAACTGAACGATTCGTGGATGTGTGGGTACTGAGGCAAGGTGTGTGATCAGGAGATGTTTACCTGCCCTGAGGAAGGCAGGTGGATATGAAGTGTGAAGACTGCATGCATTTGTGTTTAATGAGTGGCTTCCAGGAATGTTTTAGCTGAAGTCCTGCATTAGTGATTTCTCTCAAGCAAAGCCACACTCAGGGGAGAAACACTTGGAGCTTTTTTCTTTTTTCTTTCTCAAGTGTCCTGTAAGCAAGGTGAGGAAAAGATCAGGTGGCATCCTGTATGTGAATATGAGATCTGTCCTGCTAGATAAAACACAGAGTTTGCTTCCAGGCTGAGAGGAATATATTTTAAGAAGGAATGAATGAAGGAATTGCTTTTTCATATTTTTTCTATTACAGGAGAGTATAAATGTAATCATTGTGCAATAGTGATTTTTAGTTTACTGTGGCTGGAAATGAGGTTACTGTATTTAACATGTCCTAGTACTTCTTTTAATGAAGTTTCTTGCAAACATTTCTGTTTTCCAGCTCCTTGCAAGTGTTCACTAATAGCACAGCGGGCAGAACTGTGTACACTGATGAAAAACTACCAGCAAGCTCTTCACGACGCGGATGTCCTCTGCAGAAACAAACCCCACTGGCCTGCGGTACGGTGCTTGCTTCTTGTAAAGACCTACAGGAAAACCTCCTGGTTTAGGGGCTTCCCTCTGTGCTGGGCACACCCCTGCTGAGGAGGGTGTTGGAAGAACATCATGGCATTAACAGGGCTGGAAATGTCTATACTGAGAGCCAAGTTTTCATAGGACAGTCTGGATGGTCATTAGCATCTCTCCAGCTGGTGGGATTTTGGTGATGTGGCTTTGTTTGTGCTGGTGCCCGTTGATCAGTTAAAGCTAGTGCTGCTGCTTGGCAGCAGAATTGGGCCCAGAAGGCTCCAGAAGCCCAGGATGACCCTGCAGGTCCCTTTGGGATAGTGTGGACCAGGCAGTGGGTGACTTTGACAACCTGCTGGCCAGTGTGTGTCTTTGTGAGGAGCACCCCAGACTGGATTGAAGGATTTTTTTTCCCCCCTCTTTAATCCTAACATTCTGTGTCTGTGATTTCTGCCTGTGTCGTGGTGATTCATCGAGAGGTTGGGATTTTTTTCAGAAGGAAGTGCTGCAAGGAGCACTGGTTTGTTTGCAGTCTGAAGCAAGCATCAGAAATGATGTTAGGAGAGAGAAATGGAAGAAGCACGTGGTGTCCATCATTACCACTGGTTGCCCGAGGCTAGACTGGGTGTCTAACAGCTCACCCCACCTAGATTACACCTTCAGTCAGTACCTCTCTATCAGTTGTGAAACTGCAGCACAGGTTTGACCAGCTAAAGCCTCTGTGTGCTCTGGAGAGAAGGTAGCATTGGGATTTAGGGGAGGGGTTTTAGGCAGACCTTGGCTACCTCTGTAGACTAAGTATGTGTTGCATAAACCCCTCAGCTGCCTGGCTCAGCAAGGGGTGCTGCAGCTAGTGCTGCATTTCCAGCTGGGGATGGTGCAGGTGTGAAGCACTGAGTCTGACAAGTTAGATACTTTTCTCTGAAGGTGATTTGTCTGCTCACCCATTCAAACCTTTCACGTTGGAAGGTAGTTTATAATCTTCCCCCATGTCCAATTTGCCTTTCTGTCTAGGCTCATTTCTCATCAAGTCAGGAATCCTTCTTGGGTGGTGTTGGCTGGATTTCTGTGCAGAGGGAGAAAAGATGAATTACGCACGTTCAGATGTTTTCTTAAGTGTCTTCTCTGTTTGCCTGAATCCATGGAAATGTGATGTGTGTGAGTCGTAGGCGGATAAAGGTTTCATTAATCACATCTCTGAAGAATGTTAATTGAAACTGAAATTTGTCATCATGGTGTAACCAGTAGTGTTACAGGTGTATTTCACTTGGGATTTTGTGTGTGTGTGTTGCCCACAGAAGCTGTGCCGATCCAGAATCTGTTCGCCAGCAGTTCTGGGCATCTGCTTTGTTTTGTATCTTGCAACATCTCATCCAGTGGCAGAGATTAGCTCAAACATGTGCTGTGTAGTTTAAAAAAAAACCCACATAAAATTAAACTATTCTGGGAATAGCTCTTGGAGTGGATGCATTCACCTACCAGTACCTTCTGGCTTATTGGTAACTGAAATGTAACAGCTTGCCAAGTTACTGGTGAAACTATTTGGTATGCTTTAGTCATTGGAGCAGTAGATAAGTTGGTTTCTTTTCAGTTGCTATGAAAATCAGGTCCTTGGACTCTGAGGCAGGGAGAAGTTTCCAGTTGTACTTTTATGTGGAGCCTAACTTTCTGTGTTGGATCTTTAGATACTTTGTCTGTCGACAGCACAGCTCAGTCTTCCCTTGCAGCTTGGATAAGGAAAGGACACTGCTCTTTACAGCCTGGAAGGACGAGGCCAAACAAGTGTGTAGGTCCCCAGTGCAGTGGACTAATGCTGACAGTGGTGGCAGGCAGATTAGGACTTCTCCACAAAGGTTTTACAGAGGCTGTGCAAGCATCAAGGTAAGAAGGTCAGGGTCAGGCCTCACAGGACCTCTCTTCTTGTGGAAAAGACAAATGTGTCTCACCTGGAGAGCTCAGTGTACACTGAGACTTCTTGTTCGGGTCTCTAGCCAGTCTGTTAGACAAATGAAGCTGTACTTTCAGTACAGCCTAGAGATGTTTGTGGCTCAAAGATGGACTTGCAGAGCACACTTCTGTTTAATAAGCAAGAGTCAAATGTTTAAATGCACACTTAGTTTCTTTTCATTGTGAAGGAAGTCATTTCCATAGTCAGGTCTGAACTGCAGTTTGATATCCGCAGGGAAATTCAGAGGTGAGGCTGAATTCCTCACTGGCTGCTAGTAACAAGTAAAGTAGGACTTGTTTCCCAAGCTGTCACACGTGTTGGCCAGGGATGTGTTACTCCAGGACATGGGAGAGCTAAAGTGGGCTAAAAGGTTTCAGGTTAAGCATTGATAAGTTGCCCTAAATTCATAATGGTTTTGGTCTCCTGTAGTCAAATAAAACAGGTGATAAGTCATTTCTGTCCTAGTAAGACACCCAGAAGAGTGTCCTGAACTCCTGAACAGCTGCCGCCTCCAGCCTGCCCCATGCCACTGCCTTTTCCATGCAGCTGCATTACTGTTAAGTTTGATCTGGTATGTGTAATCATTCTCTGGTGTATCCAAGCCCGGTGGGGTGTGTAGTAGACTTTGTCCCTGGGGAGACAAATCCCCCTCCTTGTTCTGAGGTGTCCCCTGAGGAAAAGAGCAGTGCCTTTGGCAGGAGGTGATGCAGCAGTGGGTTCCTGGGGGATCTTTTTTCAGCTAAAGGGACTGGATTTCCTTCAGTCACATACATCAAAGAGTTTGTTACCCAAAAAAAAGCATCGTGTACTTCACCTGCAGAATGATGTGAAGTTTCAAGTTTGTTTTCTGGTGTCTTGCTGCCACTTCAGAAGTGATCTCTAGATTTGTGCATTTCCTTTGTGTGAACAGGGCCATTATGTGAAAGCAAAAGCTCTTTCTGGATTGGAAAGGACTGAGGAAGCATTGAAGGAGTTTCTTTATTGCGTTGCCTTAAATCCTGAATGGAGCTCAATGAAGAAAGAAGCCCAAAAGGTATAAAATTTATTTACTGGCTACTTGGCCATCATGCTGCTCTTATTCCTACAGCCAAGTAAAAGTCATGTTATTTCAGGTGACAGTAAACAGCCAAAGGCTAATTTGACTCAGTAGATTCTCTAATAAACCTTACTCACATCTGCTATGTGAGACACCTCTCGGGTTTGGTTGATTCCTCAACCAGAGAGATTGTGTATTTCTGAATTCCACTGCAAATCTGTAGGTTTGGCCCCTGCTGTTTGTAAATTCCACTTGCAGGATGTCAGCCAAATTTGAGTACACCTGGATTGCTTAGACTTGATGCTGCCAGTCATGTTTCCCACGGGCATTGGGGAGTGCAGGGTGTCCTGGTTGGTGCAAGTTGCTTGGTGTCTAGGAGCTGTGAAGTTTGTCTGTGTTCAGACAAATGTAAATATTTCTGTTGTAATTGTTATTTTTCCTTCTTTTTTTTTTTTTTCCTCTCTCTAATTGCCTAGATAATGTGTGAGATGTTTTTCCCAGCCTTTGAAAATGTGCATGATAGTCTAACAGCACCTTTCTCTAGTCGAACATCCCATACGAGACTGAAACCTGCATTTCTGAGTAGCATAAACACACAGTCAGCTGTGGAAGATAACTCTGTTGCTGGGTCTTCAAAGGTAAAGTAAAAAGCCTTCAACATAAAAATACTAAAAATAACACAATGATCTCTCTAATCTTTGTGACATTGTCTTTGTCCATACTCGTGTTAGGCACTTACTTTCATGGTAAACCTGTTTTCTCCATTGCTGCTAGAGCTTTTACTGGGATGTACTTCCTGAGAAGAAGAAGAGAAAGAAACTTTTTCTTCAGAAAACAATGGGGGTCAGTTACATTTGTGAGCAGATTTTTTTCCACTGAGGATTTTAGTATGTCAGGAGCATAATTTCTAGAGACAGAAGTTGTAGGGAGAGAAGTGACTCTGTTTCATGCAACTGGAGAGTGACCTTTGATACAGACCTTTCTCCCTTACTAGGCTCATTGTAGGGACATTGATCTGTTGCTGATATAACTAATATAAAAAAAGCAAAGCAAAATTGTCTCATGCTGTATTTAACTGTTCTTAATTTTTTTTAGGATACTGTGTTCAGGTTAACAAAAACCCCGTCCCAAGAATCTGATGTATTCAGAAGCACTGATTCTCCTGTTTCCCATCACGTTCTGGATTTCTATTTTGAAGACAACAAGAAGTCTTTGGGAGCTATTCTCTCCAGTTTACCTGGGGTTGGCTTAAAAAGAAAGCTGTCCAGTGATGTGAGAGATTTACAGAGCTTGGATGTCCCCAGTAAGATTCCTAAAAAAGGTGTGTGTTGTGGCTTAGAAAGGGGATTTCTCTTTCACATACTGAAAAACTGTAAACTGGTTTACTCTTCCCTTTTTATAGGTGTCAGTGAAACACTCTCTACAGAAATTGGAATATTTTGTTCTCTAGTGTGTCTATTTCTGCTGTAACATCCTGTTTACCTTATTCCAGAGCAGTTCATTGAATGAAAATTGTATTTTTCGCTCTCAAATGGGCCATTTGCAATGTCTAATCCACTCACAGTTTAGTCTTTGTGTTGCTAGGGCTGATTCCATTTTCTAGGTCTCAGCTATAGCTGAACTTCATTGTCTTTCTATATGATTGAAGGATGCAGTAAGCCTGGAAACTAATCTTTAACTGGCATCAGAAACAGTCACATGCAACTTTACATGAAATTTTCCAAGCAAACAAAGAAGCCTTTTAAAGGCTAATAAGCTTCCTCCAGTTTTCTGTTACTTGATAGCTGGGCTTACAATTGGTGTGATTCTCAAGCTTCTAACAAAGACCTCCAGAGTGGTTTTAGTACTTGGGGCTAAAAATGCTGAAGGCAGTATTTCACTGAGTGGTGAAAGAATTGGTTAAAAGAGACTTTGAAAATGCTGCTGTGCTAGTGTGCATTTTTTCCATTAAAGAAAAAAAAAACCACCAACCCACACCTTGACAAATTTGACTCATGCCTTGAAATATTAAAAGTCCTCAAGTGGTGCTGTCTGTCTGCCACCTCTGCAAAGGATCAATATGTGGCCAGGTTCTGATCACATTGCTGTGAAGGGAAAAACCCTGTACTTGCCTGGGAGCTGTAGACTCAGTAAATAGATTGTGAAATCTGACCTGTCTGTATCTTCACAGCAAAGGCCAGAGATCGTGTTTTACCCATAACCACTAATTTCTGGTCTGTGCTAGATCCCAGTGCCATGTTACTATTTGCAGAATTAACACAGTTAGGTTGTTGCTGTTACTAAATGCTAACATGTGAGATGTAGGTTAAAGATAGAGCTGTTTTTCTCTGTAGGCCACACACCACCTATCCTGTCTGTGCTGGAGATAAACCGGATGCTGAGCATGAGTTAACCTTCAACAAAACATTCTCCTCTTTTACCTTAACATAAAAAGCTGAGCTTTTGTCAATGTGGTTAATAAAAAGGATGTGGAGGCAGCATTGCAACTCATCCCTGAGCAGCAAAGATGTGAATTGTCAAAAGTTGCAGAATTTGCTGGTGTAAATGTCAGCAGAGGTTGGAGCTGATAGGTCTTGAGCTTTAAACAGTGCTGCTGTGAAGTTTGATGCACACACCCTCTAAATGTGTTAATGTTACACTACCCCCCAAAAAATCAGTCTGGGCAGAATTTTAGGTGAAGTGTTTTTCCTCTGTGTTTGCAGATTGCTGAGCTAGTAAAATCAGTATTAGCTAATGCAACTCCAGTAGTCCTTAAACTTTAAGCTGTCTGAAACTTGGGATTTTGCTCAGCAGCCTAGTCTAGAAGAATGTAAGCTTTTTCATACTTGTAAGAAAAATTACCCCTGCTGAGAAATCTATAATAAACACTGAGGAAATAGTTTGACTGTGTGTAAACAAATTAAATTCTGGACTTAATGTACTTTAAAACATCTGGCCTGGCTGATCTGGGGGTGGTGACGGTGGTGGGAAAGCAATAGCAGAGTATTTTAAAAACTAGACTAAAAAAAACCCACAACACAATCATTTTTGGAGAAGCAAATCATGGGTATTCAGCTCTAAAGTGCATTCTCTGGCCATAGACATCATCCTCTGCTCTCCCAAAGATCTCCTGCCAAAACAAATCTTAAACTTAGATAGGAAATATGTTTGTTTGGAACAAAACATCAGAAAAGAAAATACATAAATCAGGTTCCTTATGAAAAAACAGCCTAAAGAGCATCTGAAAATGCAATACTTCAATATTTACTGTAACTGTCTTCTTAACTACTTAGATGCAGATGTTTTGCCTGAAAACACCACTGTCACTTCCAATGAAATACCAACAGCTCTGGTGGATGCGTCGGACTTTGAGTGTTCCCTCTGCATGAGGTATGACTCTGTTGACCTGGTGTCATCATCAGAAAGCCTTTCTAGCTTCTGCAAATAGGTTTTCATAGTATCAGAAGAGAAACTTGCCAGAGAATGTCT
>NW_008652068.1:35531-53084 GCF_000695815.1 Acanthisitta chloris | reverse complement strand
TGAACCTTGCATCTGGTGAATCCTTACAGATGTGGTTTTCTCCATTGTGCATGATGTTCTCCATTGTTTACCACTTCTGAAAATGAAAACCTTCTTTATATCCTTCGATAAAACTGTCACCTGAGCTTTGTACAAAAGCAGGAAAGGAAGAGAGAGCTGGGACTAGTCACTCCTCTCCACGCTCTGGGAATCTCCATTGTTTGTGTTGGCAGCTTAGCTTTTCTGTTCCATGTTTTCATGTTAAGGTTGTTCTACGAACCTGTTACCACACCCTGTGGACACACCTTTTGCCTCAAATGCCTTGAGCGTTGCCTTGACCATAATCCACATTGCCCACTCTGCAAAGAAAAGCTGTCAGAAGTAAGTATGTCCTTGTCTCAGTTAATGAAAACACACAAAGTTGTGTTCTTCTGAAAGCATCTATGTGGGGATTTTCTGTGCTCTCCTTGGGAGCTGCATCAAAAGCAGCAAGACCAGCAGGTCAGGGGAGGTGATTCTGCTCCTCTCTGGTGAGACCCTGCCTGGAGTACTGCATCCAGCTCTGGAGTCCTCAGCACAGAAAGGACATGGAGCTGTTGGGCTGGGCCATGAAGATGATGAGAATAGGCTGGGGATTGGGGTTGTTCAGCCTGGAGGAGTGATGATTTCAGGGAGACTTGATTGTGGCCTTTCAGTACTTCAAGGGGGCTTATCAAAAAGATGGGGACAGACAATTTTAGTCGTGCCTGTTGCAGTAGGATGAGGTGTGATGGTTTTAAACTAAATGAGGGTCAATTTAGATTAGATATAAGGCAGAAATCTTTTACCATGAGGGTGATGAAACACTGGAACAGGTTGCCCAGGGAAGTGGCAGATGCCCCATCCCTAGAAACATTCAAGGTCAGGTTGGATGGGGCTCTGAGCAGCCTGATCTAGTTACAAATGTCCCTGCTCACTGCAGGGGGGTTGGACTACGTGACCCTTAGAAGTCCCTTTCAACCCAAACTATTCTGTGAAACCAGAACAGCACAGTGGTACCCACAGCATCAAGCTGTGCACAGACCTCATTTGCTCCAGGATATATTTGGCATTCCTTGGAAGACAAGTGGGTTTGCTGGTTCTTTAAAGAAATAGATGCTTCCAGTATCAAGCCAGACTCATGCCTGGGGAGTCCCAGCCATAGCCCTGTTCATGCCACATCACCAGATTGTATATATCTACCTGTGGGGAGCAAAGCATGGTCATCCCTTGGTCAACACTTCTGCTCCAGCACACATAATGTTTCTCATGCTTAGGGTACTTCTTGCCAGTGACCTGAAAGCTCTAGCTGGAAAACAATATATTTATCATCTGCAAAAGTGAGGTAGGACTACCTTTTCTTCCTGGTAGTACAACTTCTGCCAAAAACAAGGTTATGGGGTCAGAGTTAAAAGGACATTGGAGTGAACCACATATCTTGAAGTAGAAGTCTTGAGGCCTGGAGGCTGAAAAGGAGGAGGAATCAGGACAGTCCTCTGACCTTAGGATAGGATGGGTTGAGAGAAAGAGACACTACCTGTCTCCTTGTTATCAGACTTAAGAGTTGATTCTTCCTTGCAGTTTCTGGCATGCAGAACTTACAAGAAGACCGTCCTTACAGAAGAGCTGATAGTCCGTTACTTGCCTGAAGAATTATCTGAAAGGAAGAAAGTTTATGAGGAAGAAATGAAGGAATTGTCAAAGTAGGCTTTCTTTATACTACTGACAGCTGTTATAAAAATGTATTTTTTAGTCTAAATTACTGAAGAAGCTTCATTTGCTTACGAAAATGCACAAAAGGAATGAATTTATAATTGAACCTGCCAGATGCTTTGTGTTTTTGACATCTTTGTTGCAGATAAACAAGTAAAAATATGCTTAGATGGTGGAGAGGCACCACAGTATTCTCAAAGAGAATTGTTTTTTCCTCTGAAACAATATAATGGCTTTAAAAGCTATAAAGGGGGGTTTTCTGGGAGTAGGATTCAAATTATAAATGGGTTATGCTCCTAGTCAGAAGTTCAAGGATCCAGTTTGATCAGTGACTTGTGAATCTTGTGCTATACCTCACCTAACAAGTAAAATAAAACATGCAGTTAAGCCTGAAAAAATTAAATGCATTATTTGGCTTCTTCAAAATCAAAGGGCTTTGCTGAGCTTGAGGATTCTCTACCATCTCATTTCAAATGTGACCTGTTCCTAAGTACTTTGTTACTGCAAAGCCATCACCAAAATTTTGCCATGTGTATTTAAGGCAGATGCATCAGTATGTGCTTACTTGGGAAATTGGCTATTATTTCCTGACTTTTCCTCTATGAAAGTAGATTAGAGGGATTGTTTACTTAATACATTAACAGAAAGAGCCCTGAAACATTGTCTTGTAAAAGGGACAAACCTCAAACTGATAAACCAAAGAGTGAGTGAGGAAACCACTGCAATCAGTCTTCTCTTAAGAGTTTATGCTGAATATAACAGTACCCAGAAAAAAAAAAGCTGAAATTTTTTTTTTTTTTAAATCCTCTTACAGTTTGAATAAAGATGTTCCCATCTTCGTATGTACCATGGCCTTTCCTACCATCCCTTGTCCACTCCACGTCTTCGAACCTCGGTATCGTCTAATGATCCGAAGATGCATGGAAACTGGTACCAAGCAGTTTGGCATGTGCTTAGCTGATGAATTAAAAGGGTAAGGAGATGAGCTGACAATGTCCTGTTGTTGCAGAGGCTGTTGTGATGCTAATGGAACAGCACAGCACAGTATACTTTTCTCCCCAAACCACTGTGGTTCTTTCCAGCCCTGTATGAAGCAATACTAAAGTTGCTTACTTTTTAGTTTTGTATTTTAAACGTTTCTTTTGACACAAAGTCCTAATTTTATTGCTCCCCTGTTGGATGGAGAGCAAGAATGCAACTCATCCTGCTACTACAGGCTCCAAAAATAGCACTTAATTGGCTGTGTGGTTGGAAAGCTTGCTGGCCTGTTTGTGCTGACTGACTGGATAAGGTTGCTCCTCTGTCTACACAGTTTGAAAAGACAAAACAAAACAAAACTAAGATGAAAAAATCCAGACCTCCCATGGCTTTCCTGCATGAGGGGTATGATTTTAATGAGACAAAGTATACCCTTGGCTGAGAAGTCTGTTTTGCTGCTGAATGTTGAATTTTGATGTTTGTCTTTACTGCTGTGCCTCAATGTCTAAACTCTCTGCGGTTGAGTGGGTTACATTGTCTTTCTGTATGATCTTACCTTTAACTCACTTTGGTGAATTATGACACTGATGTGTTTCCAGCTCCCTGTGCAGAGACTGACTTAATGACAGTTAAAAGTCCCTTACAACACAGATCCATTCTATGAGTCTGTGAAAACCTTCAGGTTTGAAGTACTTCACAGAGAACAGGTTTTTGGGTGAAGGGGCTAAGATGATGCTCATGGGAGAAGTATGAGGTGGTCTGGAGAGGTCTTTTGAGATGCAGTACTTGCTGACTTCAGAAGCTATGTTGGCATGATGCAGGCTGTAGAATGGATGACAAGCATGGGAATTTTTAAGACCACATTAGACAGTAACCCTCAGGAGCAGCATGTTTGTACGTGATCGTCACTGGAGCTGAGAGGAGGGCAGTCATACCAGGGCTTGGCAGCTTTTCCTTGTCCACTTCATGTTTTTTGGGGGGATTTTTTTATCTTCCCACACTGGACAGTAAGGTGGCTGTAAGAATACACCTTGCAGTCAGCTGTGGCTGTGCTCTGTGCCATTTGGCATGTGCTGCTCTCAGTGGAGTTCAGGCTCCAGCAGCAGCTCTTCCAGGCCTATTACTAATATTCTGGAAGCAAATACTTGTAAGAGTTGAGGACAGAATGATCCCAGGATATCAGTGATAACTCTCCTTACATCCATGAGGGCTTGTGGAAGAGCCAAACTTACTTGGAGTCAGGTATAATACAGAGGGCCACAGGGTTACAGTCCCTTAGACACAATAATTGGTTAATTAGGGAACATCATGAAAGGTATTTTAAAATGCAGCTGGTATGGTTATATTTCTGTGTCCTGTCTGTTTGGAGTTACTAAAACAATTAAACTTTCTGAGCATGATAACTTAGAGCAAACACTGAGGCACAGGGAGCCTTCATCTGTAGACACCTGTCAGGCTGTTGCAGCTTCTTACTCATGTAAAGAAGTTCTTATGTTTATTCAAAATTGGGAAATCAACGTGGGGATACAAGAAGTGGGAAAACTTGTTTTGCCTCATCTACTAAGACATGGATACATCCCTCCTTTGAAAAACACAGTGACATGTTCAGTTCATTACCTTCCTCTGTCGTATTTCTCCATCTGAAGTTAAAACTGGGAGAAGAATATAAACTTTTAATGTGTAATTACATTTTAGACCCATGTCCATGTGCTTTCTTGTCTCTTTGATTAAAGTCACTTTGGATCCAAAAGTGACTTTTCAAAGAATGACAAAAATAGAAAAAACCCATCACTTCTATATTAATTTCTAAATTCAGGATGGAAATCACCAAAACCATTAATTAAAACCAATTGTTATGTAGTTGTTTAAATAGTGTTTAGTCTAATATTCCTATAATAAACCAATAAACTTGCATTTTTAGTCAGTCCTGCTGGTAGAGCACCAGGGTTTAGCTGTATGCAACTGTACTCTTGCTCTTCCTGAGTTTTTTCTGCACACTGACTGGAAGAATAAGAATTTATCAGACCCTGAAGGGGTTTGGAATCTTGAGATGAGATTACATACACAGTGTATGTACACAGTGTACAGGCTGAGATGTAGGGCTACAAATATATCAGAATAGAACTGGATACAAATGTGCTTTTGTAAAGAGGGGATTTGGGGTTTGGTTTGATTTTTTTTTTAAAAATTTTTTTTTTAAAAAAGGCAACAAATGCAAGAAAAATCTTGCTTATACATAAACCCTTTTCTTCCAAAGCCTGCAATCCTCTGCTTACACCCTGGAGTAGGAGGATATCCCTCACAGCCATGCATTGTTCCTCAGTTTCTGGACTTCCTTATGGTATCTTTACCCATCTTGTTTTCTTTGCAAACCAGGTGAATTTGCCACCAGCAGCTGACAACTCCCAGCATGAAACATGCTTCATTTAGTTTCCTGTCCCTTTCCAACCCTCCCACCCCAGAAATACGCCCTGAAAATGCTGCTGTCCAGGTCCTCCGAGGGAAGGCAGAAAGGGTGGGGGTTGTGTGGCTCATGTGAATAAGCAGAAATGCGTTGTCACCAAAGTAGGATCCTCTTTCACATAAGAAGTGGTGAATTAGGCCCAGTATTTGTCCTGATGTCTATAAACAATTGTTGATGACTTCCACTTTTATGCCCTTCTGTCATTTCAGATTTGCAGATCATGGCTGTATATTAGAGATCAGGGACGTAAAGTTTTTTCCTGATGGACGCTCAGTTGTTGATACAGTTGGTGTCCGTCGTTTTAGGGTCTTAAGCCATGGCCAGCGAGATGGATATAACACAGCAAACATCGAGTATCTTGAAGATAAAAAGGTGATCTATGGTGCAAAGTTATTCATACCCATGTATTGCTGGATTCACTTAAATAGCCTTTCCTTGTTGCATTTCAAGCTCTAGCTGTGCATTATTTTGAAACCAATATCATTACAAATACTAAAGCTCTATTTTAAAAACCATGGAACAAACTTGGTCTCTTCTTTCCCTTTCTTCCTTCCTGCCCTTATAATTATCTCTGCTTGAAGTGTTGCACTCCCTTCATGGATCTCAAAGTAGCTTCTGAGATGCTGAGGTCTGTCATGATGTGTAGATGAGATCAGAGTAAGGTTTTAAAACTGGTGCAGAATTTCAGCCCTTCTAAAAGCACACGCTCCCGTTGGTAGACAACTGACTGTTCTCTTCTTGCACTGAACAGACAGTTGGCACATTTCCTCAAGGTCCTCAAACAAATGTGGGAGTCCTCTCTTAAAATGAGATCTTAGTGACATGTAGTTAACCATGCCCTGTACAAGCATCCATCAGAGCTGACTGAGAGCAGAGAAATGGAGTAGTTTTTAAAAACAAGTCCTCTTAGAAAACCTGCATCAAGTGAGGTGTTTGTGATGGGTGTTGGCCAAAGGGTGAATTTTTGGCCATACTTAATAATGACTTCTGGATCATCTTCAGACCATGTCTGTAGAACCCCGATGGCTCATAACATTGAGTTAGTAGCAATCTCGTGCCAATTTGAGGAAGTCAGTCTGGTCACACAGCTCTTTGTCACACTCTCCTAGCTGAAGTGAAAGTCTGTAAAGTCTTAGTAGGGCTTTTCTAACCTGTGCAGGATGATGCAGTTGTTTGCCAGGGCACGAAGAGTAGATCTCATAAAGGTGCCTCCACCTGCAAAAGGCTGGAGTGTAGGTAGTCTGCTCAGAGTGAGAGCTCTGCTGTGTTTAACTCCCTAGTCAAGGGTGGTGGAACACAGGTGTCCAGGTATTGTTTGTAGATGGTGCCAGAGACCCACCTCATCATAATTAGAGTGAGATGTACCGTGTTTCACGTGAGAGGCTGGTGCCTGTGTTCAGTGCCCTGCATTCATGTTATATCCAGTGGTGATACAACACAAGGATGGTGATCTCAGTTCAAAGATGCCTGGTTTATGTGCTCTTACATATCTAGCTTAAGAAGAGGTTAATTGCCCTCTAGAGCTGTTTCTCCTTGACTGTGAAAGGCATCCAGAGCAGCTCGCTCAGATGTGCATCTGGGTAGCATAGGTGAAACCACACCATTGATTACAGAGGGAAAAACCAACCAACCCCAAGGAAAACCAAACCAAAATCCAAAAACAACCCCCCAAAAACCCCCACAAATCACCAATTTGTAGTGGTTTTTGCGTATGCTTTTTTCTTTTCCTTAATAGCTGATAGTTAGGCCTGTGCAACTAAAACACTCTTTGCTTCAGTGAGGGTGTTTCTTTATGGCCATTCCTGGTATTGGGAAAGCATTCACTTTCCCTGCTTCCTGCCTGCTCAGGTGTCTGCCCTCCTCCTCCTTCTCCTCCTTGGCTGTCCTACCATGGCCTTAACACTTCTGGTCTCTTAAGTGCTGTAGACACCCAGTCTCTGTGCTTGGTAGCAGTAGTTTGTTTCATTTTGCCAGACAATATACCAATGTTCAGAGGTGTTTCTGTGCCAGGGACTCGAGGTTGTGGGTTTGAGATGGTTAATATGATGACACCCAGGATTAGACAGCAGATTCTTCTGTTGTGCCAGCATCTAGGCATGGATCTTAATGAGGCAGTTACTGCTCCAAGAAATGTCACTTCAGAATACCTAGGGGAGGGTAAAAAGACTCCAGCATCACAGGTTTGAAATCTGAGACTTGGGTACAGTTGGTTTAGATAAGGACATTTGAACAGCTGTAGTCACTGCATTATTTTGCTTTGTTTGCTTCTGGGGAAGCATATGGACCCCACGGTATCAAACCTGTTTTGTTCCATCTCCCTTCTTTTAATGATAAGGTTGAAGGACCAGAATATGAAGAACTTGTTCGCCTTCACGACTCAGTTTATGATCAAGCTGTTGCCTGGTTTACTTCTCTGAAAGACAATATGAAAGTGCAAATTCTCAATCATTTTGGGTCCATGCCAGGAAAAGAACCAGAGCCACAGGTAATAAAACCCTCTTACTTATGTAGCCTTACTCTGTACAGAATTTTTACTCTAGACTGTTTTCTGTTTCTTAGTAGTTTTGTACATTCTAAACTCTTCCTTACCCAATTTCAGTCTGTTAGCATGAAGCATGGAAAACTTGATTTGTGTCATTTGATAGCTGTAGAAGTCAGTCTTAATGGTGTATGTAGACAAAGAGAACACCTGCAATTAAGTGTTTAATTGTTGCTTGAACTGTTCCGTGGTGACCTTAGCCTATAGAAGGAAGGTGATGTTTTTCATGTTGAATGCATGATTGCATGTCTTTCCATCCTTTTGCAGAGCAACCCCAGTGGTCCTGCCTGGTACTGGTGGCTCTTGGCAGTGTTGCCTCTGGAAAACAGAGCTCAGCTGGCTATCTTGGCCATGACCTCCCTTAAAGATCGTCTTATCGCCATCAGACGCGTATTGATATTTGTGACTCGCAAGAGACCCAGATAACATGGACTTCAGTAGTGAGTGGGCACCGAAAAACGTCTCATGACAGGTTGTTCTGGGGGAGGGCAAAGGGGGAGGGGTTGTTTTTTGAGTGTTTTTTTTAAAGATTCCTTCAAAAAGGAACAGCCCTTTCTGACTGCGTCCTGCATCCATCGATTGCATCGGATTGTTATCCTGGGTATTCACCAAACCTTGCACTCTCTCCCGTTGTCCTGGTGAAAACTGAGCCTCTACAAAGCTGTGCTACATTTAGAGTGTAGCTGATGGATGTGGATAATTGCTTCAAAGTACTACGATAGAGTTGATGTTTCTAGCCTGCAAGAGAGTTAAGTACTAGAGTAGTGCCATTGGGCCTGCATGTGGTTTGGATTTTCACTTGGTAGGAAAAGGAAACTGGACAGTGGATTGAAGAGGTGTTTCCTAAGCTTCCTTGAAGGTAGTGAACAGAAGAGGAGTTACACTGGCTGGCAGAAGTATGCATGAAGACTGTAACTAGCAGTGCTCTCTGTCAGTGAATCGGAAGGGCAATCTCATACACCCACATCTCTCTCTCTCCAGCAAATAGCAGTCTGAGGAAGAAACCAGTGAAGCCGTTTGTGGTCAAGGCATCTGAGGATATTGATCTGAAAGAATAATAGCTACTGAATAAGTACACTATTTAGTAGCCTTAGGTAATCCCTCCTTTGTGATTTACGTGTTGCAGAGCGGAATGTTATATACAAAAGGTTGGAAAAGATGTACTTTGGTTTCTTTGGAAAGCAAAACCAAAGTAATCCTAGCCGGTCTCACTGCTAAATTCAAATCAAGCCGCTCCCTAAAGTATGATAAACACTGCTGTGAAATAAGGATTTCACCCCAAGGACAAGGCAGGTACTCTGGGGTCTCTTGGAACACCTGCTCTGTGAGTGGGACCAGCCAGGATGAGAGGTGGGGAGGTCTCCGTCTCCGTCCTGCAGTGCCATGCCAACCTCCCGTTACGTTGGGGTGATCTCTGCTCTTCGTGTTTCAAACCTGAAGTATTGTAGTTTAGTACCAGTTGCTGTATGTGATGGAAATCAGTCCACAGTAACACCGTGAAAGGAGTCACAACCCGAACCTATAAAGGCAAGTCTCAATGCAAGCTTAAATCAGGTGTTAACCTTCATTTGTCTCTTGGATTATTTTTTTATGTATTGTTTTGTTGATATCTAACTTTGATAGCTGTTAAATTGATCGCTTGTCAGTCAAATGATCAACACTTGCTCAACTGCCAATGAAATAACTCAGTGTTACCAATTCAATTGGCATAGTTTCCTATAACTAGAACTGATACTACCAACAGGGAAAAAAAAAAAGTTGACTTGAATCTCTGCTGCAAGCATAGCAAGACCAATGTAAAGACTTGTTCATGTGCAGAAGTCTGGTAAGAAGAAATGGCTGCTTTCCTAAATGGTCAAAGTGCCTGGTTTGTTTTTTTCTTTTTTTAGTTATTTTGTCCTTATTTGTCAATGAAGAGGTATTTAAACTTTTTTTTTTTTTTTCCACTTTGCACATGAATTCTGGAAGAAGACTGCATTAAAATGCAGTGATCAAGATATATTACCTGCTCTCTTTGGGTATTGTAGTTATAACCTCTGTGGTCTGGGAAACAAAAATTGAAGAGTTTTTTTTCCTTTCAGCAAATGGCTACCACAAATGGTTTCTGTAACATACCCTGAATGTACTGTAACTGCCTCTACCTTGAACACGCCTTTTCTATTTAAGTAGTTTGTAAGTATCTTCTCTGAATTGTGAAGTGCATAACGTACAACCAATGATGTCATAACCTCTACAACAGCCTTCTGCAAGTTCTGCTGCCGCCACCAAAACACTCAGAAATCAAGTTGAATGCATTTCCTCCAGGATTTGAAGCTGACGAAGGGAATTCACTGAAGTATAAAGGAATTGTTGTGTACATGGAGGAGGAAATGTCAGAAATCAGTAGGCCTTCAGCTCCCTGTCAGCTGAGCTGCTGAAGGGTGATTTCACAAACTCATTCTTGGACCAGAGGATGGACTGTATTTGATCTTGCAATCCTTTCTGTTCAGCTTCCTGTTCTTCCCATTCCTTTCCATGCTGTGTATTTCTCCAAGACTCACTCATCTTGCTCGTTCGTGTGTCTGGCCTAGTTCTGAGTATTGCTAGTTTAGCTGGAAGAGAACGCTGATGGTATTTGTATATTGCTGGTCTTGTATGTGCTTAATTCTACAGATAGGAGTGTGTTTTAAGAAAAAAAAAAACCAATACCAAGGTGCTAGTTAGTGTGTTCTTGGCTTCGCCTCAGTAAGTAATGTTAATATTCTTCTTTGCAAAAGTGATTTTTTTTTTCCAAGATATCTACTTTTGAGGTACTTCTGAGAGAAAACCCTATGAAATGAGAGGTTGTTTACTGCTGTTCTGTAATGTGTCAAGACATCCTACATGGGAAGTGACATTCCTGTGCTCACGAAGGCCTGCATAGGTCACAGAGTGATTGTTATTGAAAAGCAAGCTGAACTGTAGAGGGATTTTTTTTTCAGTCAAGGTTTAAAGCAGTTTGTGAATATTTCAGTGGCTGATGTTTTGGATAAACGCTAACAACGAAGGAATTGTCTGTGTGTGGATGCAAATAATCCTATTAGCAGCCCAAAGCTGACACTTCTTCCAAAACATTGAATGCTGATCAAAAAGCAAAGCTTTAAGAAGTAAACAAAATCACCACTGCCCTGTGGTACTTGCTGTCCAAGGCAAAGTACCAGTTTCATTGTTACCAAATCACCTCTGCCATAGAGTATCTGCAGCATCCAGTAGTACCTCATGGGAAAAGCTAACTATCTCCTTGCTCTCTGGAGAAATGTCCATGTTCTAGCCAGTCTGCGCTTAGGTGTAACTTGTTGCCAAGGTACCTGTAGAAGCATTGGAGCTGAGCTCCTGGAAGAGATAGACAGGATTTGTTGCCTTTCTAGCTCATTACACTTTTCTTGCTTGCTGTCCAAGCAAGGATGCTGGGATATATGATGAGTCTTTTCACTGTGGTGAATGTGGCCCTTCTTTATACATCGTAAAGAGGCCAAAAAGAAAAAAAAAAAGAAAAAAAATCCCTCTACCTCTACACCTGTTGTTCACCTGTAAAATTTCAAGCTACAGAATTATATATATATATTTTAACCTTTTTTGTCTTTCAGAAGCATACTAATTGTTTGCCACTGAGGCCTTTTATCTACTGTATTTTAATATGTTCATTTGATAGTCATCGAGATCTCTTTGTACTTCTAACCTGTAGATCTTGTCATGTTTCTTACTGCTCCTTTTTCCTCGTTCTCCAGTCCACTTTTAAATTGATAAATAGAAAGCTGTACACTCTCTATTCCTGTTACATTTTACACTAGTGGAACTGGTATTTTGGTAGCGCCTTAATTTTGCAGTTGTGAAATGATTGTATCAACTCTTATCTGGGGCTTCTGACCAGATGTAAATGAGTATGTTTAATGTAGATAAACTTGAAACCATTTTTTACTGTTTTAAAGCTAGAAATGAAATGGAGTGTGTACATATGTATAAATATAAATTATTAATCTGCACCTTTTTGTATCTAGTAAATACAGGAGAAGTTCATGTTCTAACCACATTTGGCACTTCTTGTTGCATAAACAAAGCCAAAACTTTTTTTAAAAATTGCAATGTTCATTTCATGTATATTTGCAATATTCATGGGAAATGTATTTAATTTATGTGATATTTGGAATAAACCAGGTTGAATTTATAAGAGTGTGATTTCATGGGAAAGGCTTTATCAAAACCAGGTTGAATTTATAAGAGTGTGAGTTCATGGGAAAGGCTTTATCACTCTCTGAGGACCAAGAGCTACATCTCTTAGCACTGATGTGCTGCTGTCAGAAGGGGGATGATAGTGCCTGGGCAGGCACTGGAATATTGCCCAGGGAGGTGGTGGAATCACCATCCCTGGAAGTGTTTCAGAGGTGTCTGGATCTGACATTGGAGGTTCTGGTTAAGGGTTTAGGGGTTCCAGCAGTGACAGGTTAATGGTTGGACTTGATCTTCGAGGTCTCCTCCAACCTTGATGGTTCTGTGATTCTATTTTATTATGGTCTGATTTTCCTGATGGGAGCCCAAGGACTGAGAATTGGCCTCAAGAGGTAAATGGCATCCCAGAAGCAGTGGTTAGATTTTGAGGTTCATAAGTTGCATGTGATGGTTTTAGCCCCTGTGCAAGAGAAGTGGGGGGAGGCTGTAGCAGGTGGACACAGTGGGGTTTTGCTGATGGCTTGGGGCAGATTTGAAGGAGGGTTGGAGGTCCCTAAAATGGGGTGGGGGGTGATTAAGAGGCCCTTGGCAGAGGTGGGATGTCATGGGAGATGAACCGTTAGCTTCCTCAGGAGTGGGTTGTGACTAAACTGGGCTGGGGTCATGAAGTGGCTTCTTTTTGGAGCTTCATGGATTATTTTTTAGCCTTAAGCATGACCTAATTGGCCCCACAGAATAAACTCTAAAAAATATATGGTTACAATGAAAAACACAAAATGCTTTTACTGCCTTAAGCCTAGTGAAATAAAATGCCTTCAGGGTGTTGCGAGGTGTCTGATGGTCCAGACCAAGGCACTGGGCATGGCTGGCACCAGTGTGGGAGTTGGTGGGACACTGGTCAAACTGCAGCAGCAGCAGCAGCAAAGCTTTGATGATCCTTGTGCAATTTCCTTCCAGCTCAGGATATTCTATTCTAAAAGAAGAGTTGTGTAAAGGCAAAGCTGAGCCGGATTGTGGAGAGCATCTCCCATCCCTTGATGTCTTCCTGCTGCCAGCCAAGCCACTGAGCAAAGCCACTGTGATGGCATTTTTTGTAAATACTACCTTCTTGCTTTCCTTTTTTCTTTTGGTGTTGGATTGACTTTGGCCTTTCTGTATTCACTGAGTGTCTTACCAAACAAACATCAGCTACAGAGTACTCTTTAAGGTGCAGCTCCACTGTGTTGGAGTGTGTGTAAATGCTGCTTAAGGTGCTTTGATACACTGGACAACAGTGTACTAGAGACATTCATCAAAGGAAGGAGGTGGGGAAACATGACTGATCAAGCTTTCCTTTTTATTACCCAGATCCCTGTGCACCTTGAGACTTGAGAAAAATAGAGATAAAGTAATTGCATGAAGTTAGCAAATGGGATTTTTTTTCCTCACCCTGCATGTCCTTTGCTAGTAGATGTTGAGCCCTGGAAAGGCAGCATCTCAGATTGTGCTTGCTTCCCTGAGTAATGCCATTCCTAGAGCCTGGAAACCTCAGTGGTCCATTGTCTATTTTGTATTACTCCCTACTTCAAACTGGGAACCCAAAGTGATGCTGCTTAATTCTGTCCAGCAGCACCTGCTGGAAGCTCTTGGCTATTGAACTGTAGAATAAGAAAGATGAATAATCTGGAGCAGAAAATCTGATACTATCAAAGTGAATCCATGCCAGCACTTTCTTAGTTCCTCTAATGAATGTGTACACTACACTTGCAGCTAAAGACAGGCATGTTTTCCATCGCGTTTTGTTACATGGTAGGAACAAGTTGTTTCTAAATTGAGATGAATATCACTTGCTGACAACTTTTATACCTCTGTTCTGCCATATGTGGAGTTCTGCCTTGTCTGCTAAATTTGGGACTTCGTGCATCCATGGAAGAAATGTCTTCACTTGTGAATGTTGCTTACATTTTTTCTCAGAAACTTCTGCTGCTCTTTTTGTGCAGCAGCCACGTTGGAGCCCTGCTCCTGGCAGGACCTGGATTTTGAATACAGAAGCTGGTCCTGGGGTCAGTCCAGTTAACCTCACCACAGACCAAGTTACAGAAACAACTCTGGTCCCCTTTCCCCTACCCAGTATACTCCAGGGGCAGAGCTGGACCTTCATTTTGTTCACTGGAACAGGTTGTCCAGGGAGGTAGTAGATGCCCCAACCCTGGCAGTGTTCACAGCCATGTTGGATGAATCCTTGAACAACCTGCTCTGGTGGGAGGTATCACTGTCCAGGGCAGGGGTTGGGGCTGGATGATCTCTAAGGTCCATTCCAACCCCTGAAATTCTATGATTCTCAGGTGATAGTCCTGTGTTTATGCAGACCTGAGGATGGCATCTTGAGGGTGGTGTACTGCGAGTGCCCAACAGCACAGTTTTTCTTTCACCATAGCAGAAGCCAAAGGGAAGCATCTCTGTGCAGCCCCTTCAGCCCATCAACCTATTCGTGTTCACCACAGCATTAAATCCTCCCACTCTCAGTTCAGCTCACAAAGCCCAGAGGGACCCACTGCTCCTCATCCTGGGGTCTTTGCTGTGATTCCCAGCCCCTTCTCATCACAAGATCCTGTTCTTCCCTTGCCACTCTCCTGATTTTATTTTCAAGGGAGAAAAGAGAGAAAAGGTAAATAAACCAAATGCCCAGGAAGACTTTGCTGACTGGTGGCTCCATTTGCCAGTTGTTTGGCCAAAGCTGCAGTTGGAGGACAGGTTCAAGCAACAGGACTCCTCATGTCAGAGGAAGTCGAACAGGGAAAGATACTTTTAAAGCAGAGGGAGGGAGGAATATGCATTGTGGTGTCCATCCTAAGAGGGAAAATACCCAACTTTGAGCCCAGCCCTGCCCTGAGTATACCCCAAGTACTTCATGTTTTCTGCTGGTGCCCAAGGCACCTCGCAGTGCTGTCTGGCTGCCCTTGTTGACTAACAGAAGACTGACTTGCTGTGGCTAAGTAGTCATGGTATCAGAAAATGCCTAAGTGCTCTGTTCTAGCTTTATTTTCTTTGATCTCAAATTATTTGGCTTGGGCAGAAGGAGGAAGATCATCCATTGCTGAATGGAAGTTCACCTAGCAAGAAGCCCAGCACCAATATGATTTCCCCATTCCCTCTTTTCACAGTGCTCAGATAAGATCTGTCCCATGAGGCTCTGAACCTGTCACCAACATGGCTTTCACCAGTTCCAGTTAACCATCAGTGGTGATGTGTGTTACAAAAACAGGTCCTATATCAAGAAATGTAACAAGACTGTCCAGGTAAATTTGGTTTCTGCTACTCAAGTACACATCACCAGAGTCTTAAGTGCATTAGGGGCTTTGCTAAAGAGTGACTTCATTCCTGACACCTTCAAGGAATGGAGCCTTGCCCATACTTTGAGAAACACTGTGCTGGAACATCTGAGAAGGAAAGGATACTGCTCTCTACAGGCACATCAACAGGGGCTTCTTCATGTGGAGCACTTAGATCAACTTCTTTTAAAGTAAATCTGTGAGGTCTTACGTGGACATAAGACTCAAAGGATGTAGACCCAAAATTCAGCTGCCAGTGGAGACTGAGGTTCAAATAGAGGTATTCAAAGAAAACAAAAGTTACTTACCCAGAACCAGAGGATGTGCCACAGATGTTTCTATCCCACCCCTTGGTTCTGTCTTTCCTTGGTCTCTGCTGGAAGTGAAGTGCTGGAGAGCATGATAGGGAGCACCCAAACCTCAAGCACTTTGCTCTGTGGTGGGACCAGAGTAATTCCAGATGAATAGCTAACACTTTGCTTAAGGTGCACCACTCCCAAAGCTTAAGTGTATGTGTGGAAAAGCTGTTTGGAAGATTGGAAGTTATTTTTGAGTAGATGTTTATTCTCTTTTGCTCACTGCTGTTATGAACCAGCTCTGCCCCTGTGCCAGGTGTACCTACAAAGCTCAGAATTAAACTCATTTGAACCTAGGCAGAGTAAATCCTCCAGAAGAATTGGATGATGTTCCAAGTAGCCTAATGTCCTTTCTCAATACTGAATGGCACTTCAAAAGTACAAGAAATGCTTGAATGGGAAAAATGTAAAGAATCTGGCAAGATGTTTCTCCCCAAACCCTCATTTTGAGGCTTCTATATGTTCTGGAAAGCTTTCTCTTTTCCTCATCCAAACTTGTATATAGAATTTGAGGGAGACTCTGGCCTTGAGCAAGTAATGTGGTACAATCATAAAAACCAATCCATTCCTTCTTTAATCCTGCAATGTTGTGACCTCAGTGCCACAGTGTACCAACACATTCCTCAAATTAATTGTGTACAAAAACCTTCTCATTTTTCCTCATTTTTGGTTTTGTATTATTTTGTCCAGTCTCAGAACATCTATTATTTCTGGTATGTTTTCTTTTGCTACAGAGGCCCAAATTGATCACACTTTCCGAAATAAAGGAACTGTAAAAAAAAAAAAAAAAGAAATCTGCCTCCCACTCTTCACACACTCGAGTGTTTTGTTTGCTGTGTAGACAGTCACAGGGTTGTGCTCAGAAGCTGTGTCTGAATTGCAGGCTCCTCGTTTTGCAGAGGTGCCTCCTTACCAGATGGTGCTTTCAAGCAAGTAATTTTCATGTTTACTTTTGCAGCAATTGACTCTGAGTGTGTGCCAGCTTTGGCCAGACCTTTTGAAATACTGTCAGTATGTGCTAATTCTCCAGTGCTGAGGCTTCTTCATTTTACCTTTATGAGTAATAACAGGTAATTCCTCTTGGGGAATGTGTACTGTGACACATGTTGATGTTCTCCCAGCTGTAAGACAGCCTGGGTGTACCAGCTTTTTTTAGCAGTGCTCTCTATTTCCCTTTAGCCAGCCAGCTGCTGGTTGCAGTTTGTTTGCCTTTTGCTCAGCACTCTGTGCCTTGTGCTGGAAAAAGTCTCTTGGCATGGAGGAGTTAAATATTTCTGAGCTCTTGCTTGAGTCATCTGTCCCCGAATGGGGAGTGGGTTTGCGTGAGAGCACGTACTGGTTTGGAGCTGGTCCTGGAACAGGAGCACACAGCTCACAGCTGATCCACACACTTGGGCAGAAACCAAGGAACAGCCAAAGCAAAACACAGCGAGGTGGGAAGGGATGCACAGGACTCAGGGAGGATTAGCCAACAGTGCTTTGTGGCTCTGTCTCCTCTCATTGGAGGTGGGAGAAGGAATACAGGGAAGGCTCTGCCTCTGCTCATAAGCTGCGTGTGAGACTGTTCTCTGGCACAGGCACTGCCTGGCACAGAGCAGCTGTGTGTGTCCAGCCTTAGAGCCTCTTTCCCCCCCAAAATGTGCAGCCTCACACCAATTACATGTTGGGAATGGTTCTGCATTGTGCAAAATTGAGGAGGTGGGAAGGAAAGGGGTGTGACATTACAGGCAGGAGCCTAAAGCTTTTCCTCAGCTCTTCTTCATTTGCTTGTTTAGACACAGCCTTGAGGATTGTTATTTTAAGTAATGAGAAGTTGCATAGTGAGGGACCCTGTGTGTGTGGGGGGGTGAGCACAGCCAGGAGTGGGACTCTGAGGGAAGCAGTTTGGCTCTAGCTGGCTTTGGATCCCACACTAGTAACTAGCAGAGGGAATCCTAGTAGGCATCTAGACAAGCACATGCACGAGGCTTTGCAGTGCTCTGGGTTGATCTCCCAAATTGGAATATTAGG
>NW_008652068.1:1478-35511 GCF_000695815.1 Acanthisitta chloris | reverse complement strand
TAGAGGATTGGAGAAGTGGTGATAAATTTTGGAAGAAATCCCAGGGAAGTGTCCTAAGGGGTTTACCTGTTTGTCCAGTTTTCTGCTCAATGAGAACAGGATACAATCCCAGGCACTTGCATACAGGGCTCATGATGACCAGCCCAGAGTACACTGCACCAAAAAGGAATGTAAGGCCACCAGTCTGGACTGGAATGAAAGGTTGTCTGGAGTAGTGCCCTGTTTTCAGCAGTAGCCAAAAACCCCAGAGGAGTACAGGGCAATACTAACACTTCATCTCTCAGCCTCCAGCACTGAAGAGACTCCCTGAGCCAGATGTGATGTCTGTGTTTCAAAGCCCTGAGTAGATCTCACTTCTGTATTTTTTATGGCACCTTTTTGAACCTGCAGCCTTGTTTGGCAAGGATGTCCCTGAGCTAGCTGGAGGGTGTGTGAAGGACTACTTTTCATTTTGGACTTGCATCACACCAGCTTCCCTTTGCACTCCCTAGATCTTGTGCTGGAAGATTGATGGTAAACCACAGGGACTTGGTCTGCTTGGGGCTCAGGTGGGGGAGGATGGACTAGTGAAGGTAGGTTTTTGGAAGAAGCCATGGGGAGGTGACCTTAACATCTCACCATTTCTCTCTTCTGATATAGAAACTAAGGGGCACCAACAGGAGTCAGCAGGAGCTGAACAAGGGAAGAGATTCTTACTCCAAACCCAGAGTGTGTCTGGTTTTTCCACTTTTGTTGCACTGCTAGAGCTGGCACAGAGCTTTGTCAGACCAGAGTCCAGGCTCAGTCTCTCATTTTGGTCCCTTCCCTAATTCCTCATGATCAGCCTTCACCTGTATAACCCTGAATGACTCAGCATTGCCAAGAAGGAAGAGCCATCTCCATGCACAACATGGAGATGCACAACACACCAAGTCTGATGAATTCATGGAGGCTCAAGTGAGCCAAGCAGCAAAGCAACCCCAATGGCAGCTGGGTCAATGGTCTTTGCCAGCACGAGTTAGAGATGTTTCTGCTGGCAGCAGAGCTTGCATGATGTGATAAAAGCATATTTTTAGCCTTTTTTTTCTATTCAACAGGCAATTTTGCCATTTCTTCTGCCCATAGCTTTAGAAAGCCCAACAGCAATGCAGAACATGTGGTAGAGAGAAATCTGCCTGCAGCATTCACATGAAGTAGAAGATGTTTCTGCTATCTGTGAAGGAAGTGGCCACAAAATAGAGATGCTAATCAGACTGAAACATACATCTCAACTGCTTCAATTTGCCATTGAAAGAGGGAAGCTGAGAAGCAACCTCTGAGCTTTAGGAGCATCAGCTGATAGCAGACCATGCTACTGTTATCAGTTAGGCACTGTGGGAACACTTGGCTGTTATCTAGTATTTGGGAGAGGCAGAGATGCTCCCAGCATCCCAGTTCTACACAGCACAGCTTTGTTCTGGTTCAGGGCTGGGCCCATCTTGCCTGCTGGCTTCTTCTTCAGTCTTTCCTCTGAATCCCATTCTTTAGTTACCACTTGCAGGCTGATGCCTTTCTTCCCCTCTCTCCCAGCTTATCCAAAGCATGTCAGTGAGAGAAAGCTATTCACAAGGCAAGGAAAAGAGAATTCATTCTGGAGACTTCCTCATGTGGTTTGACTGCTGTAAGTAGTGCTGGTTCTGCTGTGAGCTGGTTGCAGTCCCAGCTGGGGGAGAGGTCTGGCAAGAGAGACCTGTATAATCACATCATGCCAGAGGGACCATGAGTTCTGCACTTGAGGCTGCTCCCCATATTCTTCCTCAAGTACAGCTTTGCCTTTCAGCATGAACAAGGTCTAGTCAGTGTTCTGCATTAGCTTGACTAACCTGATCTCCTTTTATGACAAAGTGACCCCCCTAGTGAGTGAGGGAAGGGCTGTGGACTTTAGTAAAGCCTTTGACACTTTGAAGCCCAAAGCATTCTTCTGAACTCACTGGCTGCTCATGGCTTGGATGGTGTGATGATCCACCCTTAAGGGGGACCAAGTTGGGCAAGAGTGTTGATCTGCTGGTGGGCAGGACAAGAGGGATCTGGACAGACTGACTCAGTGAGCCAAGACCAGTTGTATGAGGCTTAACAAGGCCAAGTGTCATGTCCAGCCCTTGCATCACAGCAGCCCCATACAGTGCTACAGGCTTGGGGCAGAGCTGGAAAGATTCCTGGCAGCACCTGGGGGTGCTGGTCAACAGCCACTGAACATGGGCCAGCAGTGTGCTCAGGTGGCCATGAAGGCCAATGGCATCCTGGCTTGTATCTGAAATAGTGTGGCCAGCAGGACTAGGGAATTAATTTTCCCTCTGTACCAGGCACTGGGGAGGCTGTGCCTAGAATCCTGTGTCCAGTTCTGGGCCCCTCACTACAAGAAAGACATTGAGGTGTTGGAGCGTGTCCAGAGAAGGCAATGAAGCTCATGAATGGTCTAGAGAGTAAGTCCTATAAGGAGTGGATGAAGGATCTGGGGTTGTGTCATCTGGAGAAGAGGAGGCTCAGGGGAAACCTTATTGGTCTCTGCAACTACTCAAAAGGATGTTCTAGTGTGGTGGAGGTTGGCCTCTTTTTCCCAGGCAACCAGTGACAGGACAAAAGGAAACAACCTCGAGCTGCACCAGGGGAGGTTCAGGTTGGATATCTCAAGAGCTTTTTCACTGAGAGCATTGTCAAGCATTAGAACAGGCTGCCCAGAGAGGTGGTGGAGTCATCATCCCTGGAAATGTTCAAGGAACAATTGGACATGGCACTTAGTGCTATGGTCTAGGTGGCATGGTGGTGTTTGGTCAAAGGTTGGACTTGATGATCTTGGATGGTGTGGCCAGCAGGACCAGGGCAGTGATCCATCCCCGTGCTTGGCATGGAGGCTGCACCTTCAATCCTGTGTCCACTTTTGGACCCTTCACCCCAGGAAAGACACTGAGCTGCTGGAGCCACCTTTATTCATGCCTGGCTTTCCTGGAGGTGACTGGACACCTGTGTGTCCATGGGATGGGCTCAATGAATTCCTTGTTTCACTTTGCTGGCATGCATGGCTTTGGCTTCACCTATTAAACTGTGTTTATCTCAACCCACAAGTTTTCTCACTTTTACCCTCCTGATTCTCACCCCCAGCCCACTGGGGAGAGGGCAGTGAGTGGCTGTGGTGCTTAGTTGATAGCTGGGGTTGAACCATGGCATGGGACAGCACACGAAACCTTTGTTTTGGTTCCCATGGGTTGCCCAGCTCCCCTCATTGCAAAATGTCTAACAGGAACACCAGGTGTCCTGCCACCCTGTCTTCACCCACCTCCACTTAGATCTTGGCTCTTCCTCAGGCAAAAAAGCAGCTTCCTGTGCTGCACCAAACCAGACCAAGGGCTTCACCCTGACCCTCCCTTGGAACCACTTCCAGGCCCCAGGGAGAAGAACCCTACAGCAATCCTCCACACTGCTCTGTGTCCCAATGACTCTGCCAATACCTTTATGCTTTTGAGGGCTGTAGAGATTCCAGTATTCTGCCTAGGCACATCGGTGCAGACAGCTATTGTCTGCATGTTCTGTGTCCCTCTGGGAGTTTTAATATAATATTTGTACTTTGGGAAAATTAATCTCTTTTTTTCCTTGGAACCAGGAGTCCTCTGTGAGTTCCTAGAAGCTCAGGGAGAGTCCTGTGAACCTGTCTGCATCCACACATCCTGCTCAGCAGCCAACAGAGAAACTTGGTTCCTGTGTGCTTCAGGACAGAGACACCAAGGCTCCTTTAAAGGCTTCATTTCTCTTGCTAGATTTTAAGATAGGAAACTCTGCCTAGGTGCAAGGCTGTGCCTCTGCTTTCATCCACACCAGTAAGCACCTCGTGCCAGATGACTGAAACCATCTTCTTCTCCCTAGAGCTACTGGGAGGTAAATACATTATCCTGCCCCTGCAGACTGCTGGGACTGAACCATAACAACTGCTGACAGTGTTATGTTGCAATCACTACTTATTATTGTGGTTAAAATAGACCCAGAGCATGTAAAACATGAAATAATCCCTCCCATCTTTCTAGAGTGCTCCAAGTGTGGCTGCTGACTGTGACAACAGCAGTGGGACTCTGTAAGGTCTCGTGGCTGGAGAAACAGTCCTTCCCACCACAAAATGTTAAGCTGCTTGGTGATTTCAGCAAGATTTCCCAGACATAGAGAAGACTCAGTTCTAGTAACTTCGATGAAAACTGGTGGCCAAGCAGAAGAGAGAGACACTAATTCCAATTCCTGTTCCTGCTAAGGAGAAATCTGCATTTTTAAAGACTATTGGTCAAGCAGAAGAAACAAATACTGAGAAAACTAGGCTGGGATGGTTCTGAGAGCCCTGGGAACTACTTGTTTAGTATTAAGTCTGCTGTGTTGTCTTGTTCCCTCAGAGCATGACTAATCCCTATGGTACATTGTAAGGGTCTGGATGTCTGACCCAGTGTGACCAGAACAGCATTTGTCCTCCAGACTTGTGAGTGATTCAGCACTGCTTTTATCTTTGTAGGCTCCTGGGCAGGAACCCAGTGATCCTGCCATTATCTCCCTCCTGCCCCCTTGCCCAGACTAAGAGTTTTCCTCTTACCCTTTAGCTGAGCTGTGGGACTCAGTGGTGCTCCTCTGGAAAATGAGTGTGGCCTGGAGGTGCTGCCCTGATGCTGGTGGAGCAGTTTAGCCCAGGAATCATGAGGATGCTGGTGGAGCAGTTTAGCCCAGGAATTATGTGGATGCTGTGCCTCAGCCTCTTTTCTCAAGGAGAACTACATGTCTCAGACATTGGTCAGGAGGACAATTACGTTACTGTAAACAACTGTGCATGGCTTTGAAGAAAGGTAATTAAACATCTGAAGACTTGGATTGATGACAAGAGGGCCCAGTCGATAGCTGTGGGGACAGTGACACTGCCTAGGTGAAATGCTGATCCCTGGCTGTGCTCCTGCCATGCTGCTCCTTCTGAAACTTGAGAGAGCAGTTTGGAGGCCTATGGAATTGCTGAAAACTTATTAAATGATGAATGTTAAGAAGTAATTACAGAAAAACAAGCAAAATGAACAGTGGGTTGTTTTTCTTTTTTCCTTCCTCCTCCATGTGAAATGGTAATGGAATATGGTTTCCTGGTGTAGTGTAATGCTTTAAGTACTGTGTGTCCCAGTTTCACAATGCTCAGTACCATGTGTACAAAAACAAATGTGAGTATGTTGTGGTTAGGCTGTTTATCAGCTATCTGCTTTACTGAATATGTATTTCTATATATGTGGTATTTGCACTGTGAAATAACTGTATAAGCAAAGAAAAGGAAAAACTTGTTACCAGTCAATTAAATTTCAGAGAGTCCTGAAAAAAAGCTACAGAGGACAGTCAATGTGAGGAAGCTAAACTACTGCTTGTTTTGTCCTTTGCTCTTTAAAGTGTGACTTTTTTTGGGGGGAGGAGAGGGAGGATGGGGTTGTGTGATGTTATTTGTGTTAATAAGTAGTCCCTGGATAAAGAAAGCCACTACAGTGTCATTTTGCAAAGCTTGCTGTGTCTCCTACCCTCTGTTGTAAGCCCTCCAAATATGGGATTATTGTGCACTGTTGGTATCATTCAGCCAGTGCTAATAACTGCAATTGGCATCATGTGCCAGAAGCCCATTAACAAATCCTGGTTCACCTTTCAAATGACTGCTCATCTCAGCCAAGCATGTTCTCCTTCTTATTTGCTGTCCATGAAAGAGATTGCTTTTTTCCATAAATGTAAATTGTTGCTTATGTCTGCCTCGTGATGTATGTGGAAGGGGTGTTTATTCTTCCCTTTGCTACATATCATTCTGGTTGTGGTCCCTTCAGGCTACTCACATGATGGTGGGACTTTGATCCTGCACTGACTGCAGACACTGACTGCTCAAAGCAAAGACTGTGAAAGCTGCTAGGCTCAGTGGTTGGTGCATGTTCTGCAGATTTTTCCTTCCCTGTCCTCCAACTCGACTGGAATTTGCAGAGTAACTCTCTTCAGCCCTCCTTTTGCTGGCAGGAGCAGGATAGCCTCCTTCTCTTCCCTGATGGGCAAAGGAGTCCATCTCAGCATTTCTCTGATGGTCCATAGTAGTACATCTCTGCATTTGATCCTCTTTTGAGTTCCAGTGTCTTTAATACAAGTGCCTAGAAATGCACACTGTATAATATACCACTATTATATACCACTCTGTAGTATAGACCAGTATTCCCACACTTGGATGGGACATTGCTCCTTCAAGACTGAATCTTCCCCTTAATGGATCCCACTGCCATTGGAGGATCATCATAATCTCACTCTTTCTTTCTCTCCTTTCATAATTTCCAGGTTTCTGTTCATACCTTCCAGATAATATTTCGTTGCTACTTCCCAAATGTACTTTGCATGATTGAATTTCATTTCCATTCAGTCCTGTGAGTTTTCAGGCACAATATCCTTGTCCTCCTCTGTGCCGATGTCTTTCAGCTTTGTAAAATGCCTCCATGGGTTTTGTAAACCTCAGGAGTTATTAAACAGGAGGGACTTCTCCCAAGACTTGTCCTTGAGAAAAAATATTAGATAATTTTTCCCATCTCAAGCTACGTAGCTCCTTTTCATAGAATCATAGAATCAACCAGGTTGGAAGAGATCTCAAAAATCATCAAGTCCAACCCTACCATGTTTACCAGACCATGGCATTACTTGCCATTAGTGCATCCCATTAACCTCATGATTTGTCCATTCTGTGCCATCTCCTTGAGTTTTATTGCTACCATCCCAGGCTGAACTGTGTCAAAACCAAATGAGACTAATTAATTTCTCAGACCAAGGAGATGCAGCAATCTGGTTAGTCTCTGTTGATTTTATGTCACTTTTCATTTAACTCCAGGTCTTCAGTAATCCTTTCATTTCAGGACTGCTCTAAAGTCTTACACACCATTAAGACCAATTTGATACGCTTGGAGGTGGGACCTAAATAGTTCTCTCTTCTTAAATATTGGCATTACTGTGTATCCAGAAGTTAAGATTCCTAACTGGATCGATATATTAAAAAACCAAATCCACCATAAAACTCCAGACAACTGTGCATTCACTCCTTCAAGAGTAAGGTAATTGGATATCTCTGTAGTTAAGTAAATAAAGAACCATGACCTTTTACTCTGTGTTTTGAGTCTCCTTATCCATATCACATTTAACCTCTGGTGAACATCAACATCCTTTTGAAAATTACGACCTTACCTAGACTCTCTCTCTACTTTCCTTAGCCACTAGTTCCTTTTTCTCCTCTTAATTTTATTTATGAGGTTAAAAAAGTCTTTTCCTAGCTGTTGGCATAATTTTTTGCAAGGTACACAGGTTTTGATAGCAAAGATCTGGCAAATCTTCCAGCCACAGTCCTATGAAGACAAGGTGAGAGAATGGAGTTTTCAGCCTGGAGAAGAGAAGGCTCCAGGGAGACCTTGTAACACCTTCCAGCACCAAAACAGAGCCAACAAGAGAGCTGGAGAGGGACTTTTCACAAGGGCTTGTAGTGATAGGAAAAGTGGGAATGGCTTTAAAGTGAGAGAGGATAGGTTTAGATTAGATACTAGGAAGAAATTCCTTCCTGTGAGGATGATGAGGCACTGGAGCAGGTTGCCCAGAGAGGCTGTGGTTGCCCTGTCTCTGGCAGTGTTCAAGGCCAGGTTGGGTAAAGCTCTGAGCAGCCTGGTCTAGTGGAAGGTGTTCCTGCTCATTGCAGAGGGGTTGGAACTAAATGGTCTTTAAGGTCCCTTCCAGCCCAAACCATTCAGTGACTCTGTGAGTCAGTGAAAGAGATGTTGGTGTCCTGTGTTTATTCACTCTGTCTTTCTGCAAGAACCTGCCAGTCCCTTCAGCAGAGTGTAGATGAGACTCAGCTGCTTTGGCATAAAGCTCAGGCTCTTGGATTAAAACACTGATGAACACTAAGTGCAGACCAGGTCTGTGACCTTGAGAAGCTACAACATGAGAGCCAAACCCAAGTCTGAAGTGACACAACATTCAGCTAGAAACCAATGAGAGGTTATGGTACAGAACATCCTCTGACACTAGTCTGAACACACCTTTTGTGTCTGAAGCTAAAAGACAAGTTTGTTACCCCAGGTGCAGTGATTACTGATCTGTGAGAAACCAGCTTAATGGTCAGTGGCATTTAATTAAGGAATCACAACCGAGTTGGTTTTGCTCAAACAGATGTAACAGCTTTAATTGGCAATTCCAAAATCTGTTGGTGACTTCTGGTTACCGTAGCATGTTTAGTTAGTTAAACTAAAGCCCATCCATTTCTTTTTTTAAAAACTCTCTTCTTCTTCAAGGTATGTGTAGTATTTTCCTTTCTAACTCAAAGACCTGGTACACTGAAATTAGGGGTCTAATCATAAATTTGGACGAGGGAGAAATTTTTTAGTCTTTAATGGTAACAAATGTATTAGAAATGCCAAAAACACAGATCCAAAACTACCACCAGGTTCAAAGGAATTGAATCAGAAAATATTTTAGAAATATCCACAAGAGGTCACTGTTATCATGAACAATAGTGAAATAGAACTGGAGAGCTGAGCATCCTTTCTGCTTAGAGAAATATAAGGTCGTTCAGAATAAATATTCCCTATATAATATCTCCCTCATCTGTCTCACAAAACGAATCTACTGAGACAACGTTTTTTCATTCCTAAATTCATCATAAGGATCCTAGATTTTAAAGATGTTAAGACTGCTTTACATTTTCCTTGTCAAAGAATGACCTTTACAAATCTAAATATTTTAATTAGAAGGATTTTCAAGGATGTGCACATGGTTTGGTTCAGGTTTTCCAGGATGTCATAGCAAAAAATAAAAATAAATAAGCCTCGATATTTTGTATTTCTTAGGTTGGCAGAGGATGGCAACCTCACTGTTTTACAGGTTCCTTGTCCTAACTGGGGCCTTTTCGTGTCTTGAAAGACACACAGACTGGGGAAAATGTGTGTGATTGGCACTAGAGGTGAAAGCATCCATTAAAATATCATAGAATCATAGAATTCTGGGAGTTGGAATGAACCTTACAGATCAACCCCCTGCCCTGGGCAGGGACACCTCCCACCAGAGCAGGTTGCTCAAGGCTCATCCAACCTGGCTGTGAACACTGCCAGGGTTGGGGCAGCCACAGCCTCCCTGGGCAACCTGGGACAGTGTCTCACCACCCTCACAGGGAAAACCTTTTTCCTAATATCTAGCCTAAATTTCTCCTCTTTCAGTTTGTACCCATTTCCCCTTGTCCTGTCACTGCAGCTCCTAACAAAGAGTTTCTCTGCAGCTTCCCTCTAGGTCCCTTCAGCTCCTGGAAGATGCTGAGTTCTCCACACAACCTTCTCTTCTCCAGGCTGAACAGCCCCAACTTCCTCAGCCTTCATAGGGAAGATGCATAAATTTCCTTAGGGAGAGGTTCTATGAAATAATAACCTAATATCCTGACAGCAAAATCTGGTGGTTAAAAAAAAGGACAATTTTGAACTGGGACCTCCAGAATGTCAAATTTTCAATCTCCCAGAAATGCAAGGGCTGCCTGTAAATTCCACTGTGCCAAACACAAGGGGAGAGTAGGATCCATGTTACTTGAATATCCTCCTTTTTCAACAAAATTGCTTTCTGTTACCTTGAATCACTGAAAAGCATTGTATCTGAGTGATTACAATGCACACAAGGGTGCCTTTCCTTTCTGGGTCCTCATAGGAAATGGAAATGGAAAGTGGGGAGGTCACCATAATGTGCTGTAGACAGTAATTCATAGCAGGAGCACTGCCTGCTTAGTGTGATTGCTCCAAAGTATTCTACTGTCAAATGGAGGCAGTCATTCCTCACAAAAACAGCAGTCCACTTCCTCAGAGGGAAACAGGATGGAAAGGGCAGAGGGATATTACTTTAGGACAGATGCAGATCAAATGAAGCAGTGCTTTGACTCAGGCTTTCTGCCCAAATGACAGTGTAACTGCTGTGTTAATGGAAACCCTGGAGCTGGAATGAATATGGGCCCTTCTCTGGGCAGGCAATCGCTGGACCAGAGTAATTCTACACTGTGACTGAGGAGCAGATGACAAAAGACAAAAATAGACTTTGCTCTTTTTTTTTTTTTTTTCAGCATCAATTGTGTGCCTGAGGAAAGCACTTAGGTAAAATCTTCCATTCTGCTCCTTATTGCTCCTTAACCTCCAGGTAAGTTGGTCCAAGAGCATTTCTAGTCAACACCTCTCCTGACCTTCTCTATCTGAGCAAATTTACTACTAAAATAACTGCTGCAGAATACATCATCTCCCAACAGTTGCTTGGGAGTAGTTCCCACTAGGGCATGCTAGTTGAAGAAAAGCCACTATATTTCCAGAGGGCAGTGATTATTAGGAGAAATAATCTTTCTCAGGAAAGTAAAGCCACCTGGTGAGCTATTCTAGAGCAGCTATTGCAGTGTGTTTGTTTTGGAGCAGCTATTCTGGTCTGAAAAGGCCAGAGGATCACCAGGTAACCTAATGTTCACACACACACACACACACACACACACACACATACTCTGGCTGGCTGGGGGAGTGTGCAATTGTGCACCTATCTAGGTAATTATGTGGATAAATTACATGGCCAGGCACTGAGATGCTTTAGTGGTGTGTGGCTCCCCTTGATGGCAAAAGATGTGCTCTGAATACAGGGGAAATATTGGCCAAATGTAGTCATACACATCATAGAGCTGTTAAGGTTGGAAAAGGTCTTTCAGACCATCAAGTTCAACCATTAGCCTTGCACTACCAGGTTCACTCTAAACCATGTCCCTGAGTGTCACATCCACATTTTTTTTGACCACCTTTAGGGGTGGTGATTCCACCACTTCCATAGACAGCCTATTCCAATGCCTGGAAACCCTTTTAGTGAAGAAAATTTTCCTAATATCCAATATGAACCTTGCCTGGCACAACTTGAGGTGGTTTCCTCTTGTCCTGTCACTTGCTACTTGAGAGAAGAAGCCAACCTCACTACAATCTCCATGCAGGTAGTTGTAGAGATCAAACAGGTCCTCCTGAGCCTTCTTTTCTTCAGATTGAACAACCCCAAGTCCCTCAGCTGCTCCTCATAAGACTTCTGCTCCAAACCCTTCATCAGCTCCATTGGCCTTCTCTGGACAAGCTCCAGCACCAAAATGTCTTTTTTTGCTCCTCTTCTCATTGGATAACAGTGAACCATCAGTTCAGAGACCAGGCAGAAGATCACAGTCCTGGTCCTGCTGGCCACAGTATTTCTGATATGAGCCAGGATGCCATTGGTCTTCTTGGCCACCTGGGCACACTGCTGGCTCACATTCAGCAGCTCTCAATCTGCACCTTCAGGTCCTTTTCCACCAGGCAGCTTTCCAGCCACTCTGCCCCAAGCTGTAGCCTTGCATGAGGTTGTTTTGATCCAAGGGCAGGACCTGGCAATATATGGTTTGGACCATCTCACGGCTAGAACTGGATCCTGCCAACCTGGAATACAAGCCAGTCATGAAAGGGAATAGGTGGTTAACAGGCAATGCATTAAATAGACCAAAATAAGTCTCAGACAAGCCCTTTCCACGTGACTGTGTCCAACAGTTCAGGCAAAATCATTTGCATTACTGTCATGTCTCAACTCATGTTGCTTTGGCCCTTGGCTATAAAATATAAGGCTGCCTTTGTGATTGGACAAGTTCAATTTCTCCTTAAGTATCTTAAAATCTTTAAGCCTCCCTTTTGACAAAGATCATTGATATATCTGACTTTTTCCTTTCAATAAAGCATTATTACAGTGTCTACCACTATAATTACTTGACAGTGGCATGAAGTATGGCTTGTTTGTGAGCTTGCTCATGAACAGTTTTTGCAGTTGATGGAAAGCACAGCAGCATCTGAGCCTGAGCATTGGAGGGGTAAATCCTGTGAGAGGGAGAGAAGCAAGGATGGCAGCACAGCACAGAGCTGGAAATCCTTTTTGTGGTGGTTTTCCTGTGGAAATTGAAGAAATGTTCTCTTGAAACACAATTAAGTGAAAGGCAAATGCTAAAACTGGTGCTTTGAAAAATGAGCGTAAACCTTTCTAGGCCATCTGTTTCCTAAATCTGGGAGGCAATCCAGTCTGGAAGAGTGTTCCCAAACACCTTTCATGATCAGCAAGGGGTTTCTCCCACCCAAAGCTGGAATTTTTCCCAGGACTGGATGCCCAGTAGTGCTCCCAAGCAAACCATACTACCTTAGATAATAACCAAAGAACACAAACTTTGATTTTTATCTTTTTTTTTCTGATTCAGCTGTAGTTACTGTAAGGAAGGGAAATCTGTGGGGTGCACTCAGACATACCTTGTCACTGAAATCCACATCTGCGACACAGTTTGATTCACAGTCACTGAATATTAGAAAGGCAACATTCATGAGAGTGATCAATATACGTGCTGCATTTAACGACAGAGGTTCAGGTAATTAGGAAGGATGCCTAGAATGAAGCTGGCATCTGAAACCTGCAGGTTTCCCTTCAGAGAAAGGCAGAAAGGAATAAAGCAAGGGGAATAAGCACATTTGGCTTTCAAACCCTGTGGAAAAATCCTCTTTGCCAGTGGCAGAGGCTCTATCAGGCAGAGGTGGAAAAGGATGCTGCCTTTGAACCTCTTTACTTCCTTACCCCATAGAGCTTTGGATCATACCAAATGAGGGACATTGGCAAGGATGAGTGTGCACACACAACAACAGCAGCTAAGGGCATTGCAGCCACCAGAAAGAAAGATTTCTTCCATTCAGCCCTTGTAATCCTGGGCAGGGCTTTATTTAGATGTTTCTCATTACCACAGTATGTTTAAATAGATACCCAGAGAAATCAGCAGGGAGCAACAGCTCTCCTCACTGCCTGGCAGGGCTGATGATGACAAGGGTCATGTAATGGCTTAATATGATGCCACTTAATATCCTACTTAAGCAATGTAATTATGGGGTTTATTTGATAGAGCAAGAAGGTTTATCTCCTGCAGAAGGCATGAATGAGATTGCCAGATGCAGGTGCTGCTGGGTTACAAGATTCATTTTTCATATTATATAGTTTTTACAGCCTTGTCCACTTGGGTGATTTTCATTTTCTAAATCCAGTGCAGTCTGTCTCTTCACTCTGTCTCAGTGGTGCCCCTGTATAAATAAGCCACTTTCCTCTAGTAGTTGGCAGCTCTCATTACAAATATTTTCTGCCAGCTGCTCTTGGAAGATTTCTTTATTTTAGCTCTTCACCACAAAATGGAGATCTCAGACACTCATCCCATGTTTTAACATAGTATGCCTCAAAGGAAGTGACTCAGTCTTTGTATACAGTCTTAGTAGACAGCAAAGTTTTCATGCAGAAACATAAAAAAGAGATTTATGTAACTAATATAACACTGAAAACAAACAAGCCCTCCAACCAAGTTCAAAGCACCAGGTTAACACGTACTTTCTAAATAAATATGGTGCTTTCAAGTTCGTCTAGACCTCATGATCTAAATCTTAAGATGCTCAAAAGGACTGGGAGGGAGAGGGGAGGGGAACTGTGCTAGAATTTCAGAGCCATTGGAGATTTTCTGTAAGAATTCACAAATGCTGAGCTCTTGCCACATCTTCTGAAGGACTGGAACAGGAGAGGAGGGTGCCTGTCACACTGAGGGCAGGGGCAGGAGCCTCTGGGGACGTGTACCCCCATCAGCACAACACCAGCTCCTGCAAAACATACTGAAACAAATCATCTGACACCTGGAAGGGAGCAGGGAAGGACTATCTGCCAACGTAGACTTGTCAAACCAGTCTTATTTCCTTATGTGACAGGGTGACAGATCTCACTGACAGAAGCAAATGCATGTCTGGTCACGGTGTGTCCCACAGAGAGCTCAAAGGCAAAGGCAGAAAGTGTGAGGTCTAGACAGATCTGCTGCATGGTGGGCACAAAACAGGCAGGAGGACGTTACTCAGAGAGCAACAGTGATTAACTCATTATCAAAATGGAAGGTTTGATCCAGAAGGGCTGGGCAGGAGGCTGCTGTGGCCCTGTGATTGCTCAGTGTCTTTGGCAGAGCAGCCAACGGTGCCGATGATGGACTTGAGACTGAGCCTGTTGCATTTGCAGACAGCAGCAAGGGCATAGCACCCTCTGTGGTAGTTGCATTTGCAGACAGCAGCAAGGGCACAGCACCCTCTGTGGTGCTGGAGGTAGTCTTCAAAAGGCTGGATATATTTAAGATATGCCCACCTCACCCCCCAAAAAAAAAAGAAAAAATACACAATTTAGCAGGGAAATACCCAAAGATATTTGGCAAATGCCAAAGAGGGATCAGCTCTGAAAACAAATCATAGAATCATAGAATTTAAGGGTTGGAATGGACCTTAGAGATCATCTAGTCCCAACCCCTGCCCTGGGCATGGACACCTCCCACCAGAGCAGGTTGCTCAAGGCTCATCCAACCTGGCTGTGAACACTGCCAGGGTTGGAGCATCTACTACCTCCATGGGCAACCTGTGTCTGTGTCTCACCTCCCTCACAGGAAAAACCTTTTTCCTAATATCTAGCCTAAATTTCCCTTCCTTCAATTTGTCCCCATTGCCCCTTGTCCTGTCCCTGCAGCTCCTAACACAGATCCCTCTGCAGCTTCCCTGTAGGTCCCTTCAGCTCCTGGAAGGTGCTCTGAGTTCTCCACACAACCTTCTCTTCTCCAGACTGAACAGCCCCAACTCTCTCAGCCTGTCCTCATAGGGGAGATACGTCAGAAAAATTTTGAAACTCTAGTGGATCAGATGCTGAACGTGAGTCTACTGTGTCATGCTGTAATGAGAAAGATAAACCTCCTATTCCTGTATTAGAACATGTAAAGTAATGCCCTACCCCTGTTCAGCCCTGGCATGGTCTCAGCTAGAAGGCTATGTCAGGTTTGGGGTACTGCACTTGGAGAAAGGGGAGACCCATCTGGAGACAACTCAGAAGAGACCCCTGGAAAGGGCAGAGCCAAGAAAAGAGGATCTGTTAGCCAAGTCTGAACCATATGGGTGCAGTTTACCCTTAAAAGAGACAGCTCATCTGCCCTTCACATCTTTTGCAGAGGAGACAAGTAGGACTGGGCCAGTGATTCAGCAGAGATGGTGAGGTTAGGCATAACAAGCTCTCCCTGGCTGAGGCAGGACCTGTCAGGAGAGACTGTCAGGCTTGATTACCAGCAGCTGAAGGAGAGCTGAGACAAGCATCTCTGCAGAGCAGCCCCCAAGTGGGTGAGGAGAGTGGTAGGTGACCCTGCCAGGAGGGCAGACAGCTCTGATAGAGCCACCCAGCAGCTGCCAGGACCCATGCACAGGTTGGAAGACAGCCACAGTTTGCTGAGAGTGGTGGTCAGGGTGCTCACCCTTCCAGCTCTTAAATGCCTCTTGCTCCCCCTGCTAAGTGCTGAGGAAAAAGAATGAAAAATGCTACTGAAAGGCATAAAGTCTCTGGGAAGTAAATGCAAGTGGTGACCTTGCTGTGCTGCCTGCCTTGCTTGGGTCTGTGCACTTGTGCTTCTACACTGAGCTCTGGGCAGCAATAATCTGTGTTTGGGTCAGCACCTCTCTTCTGCTAGATTTATCTGTATCTTAGTCAAACAGCACAGTTACAACAAGGTGCTTTTTACAAGAAAAAAGCTGTTGAAAGTATTGGGTTTTCAATGAATTAACTCTGGGAGGGAGAAAGCAGCGAGTCGTGGGCTGTGTGGAGTCCTGCAGTTTGAAACTCAAAAATATGCAGGTACTTTGTGGTGAGCTGAGGTGCAGGGCACTAACACCTAACCTTTCTTAAAATAGGTAGTGTCTTGCTTTGCTCCCTGTTCCTCCATCTAGTCAGAGGGCACAGCGTGTTCACCAGACATCTTAGACTTGAAAAGAAAATGAAATGCCATGAAAATGAAAAGCACTGAAAAAAGCCCACTGCTGTGTTCTCAGCTCAGAAAAAACAGCTCTCTGTCCCTGGGGAGAACACAGGTTTGTGACAAACTAAGGGGAAGGACATCCCATCCTGCCTGCCAACCTTTGAAAGCCATATCATGCCCTCCCAGCTGGCACGACCAAGGAACTGGCTCTCTTCATGCCCCCAGGGAATTAAGGCTGGCTGAAGGAACATAGGAAATCTGAAGTGATTCAGACAAGCATGACTCAGCCACCCTGTCACAGTAAGTTTATAATGCTGAGGAAGAAATTTACTCTTGAACATATTTTAATTGACACACCAGATAATATACACTGAAAAAAAACTATCTTTCAAAATAAAAGATGACAGACTTGCAACATCTGGTCTAATTCCCTGCAACTATACTAGCAGATGTAAACTGTTATGTATTCTATTAGCAAATATCCTTCCTTTATTTCCTTTTTCTAAGGATATGAATGCATTTGTATATATTTTTATTACGGCTATAATAATCTATCTTAATTTTATATATTCAGGCTTGAATTCTGGATTTAAGCAAAAACTGCTCATGGTGTGCGAAAAAAAAAAAAAAGGAGTAGGAGTTTTGCTAATTACTTATGTGAGGCTAGGATTTTGCTCAATAAGATTATGCATGTCTCAGGAGTTTCCAGAAGCAATATAAACTGTGAGACTGAAGCTGAAGTTGTGTTTATAGGCACCATAATTGCACCAGAAAAATTCTAAGGGATTTTTGTTGTTCTTGTTGAGCTTATTTGCATTTTTTTTTTCAGGAGCTGATTGAATGAGGGCTGCCTGTGAGCTCTTGTTTTGGCTGTCTCACGGTGATCAGAGGATGACAGAGTGGTAGAGCTGTGCCAGCCTCACTCTCTGCACCTTGTCCCATGAGTCCCTCAGGAAGGTTTTGCATGGATCCAGATGGGCCTTCCAAGGAGGGGTTCCCAGGACAGGGAGGTAAAACCTGCCAAGCTGCAGGTTCAGCTGATTTTTTTTATATTTTCTCCTGCCCACAGCAGTTCTGCACAAAGAAGATTCCCAGCTTTGGCTGCAGTTGGACCTGCCAGCTCTCTGCTCCTGGGCACACACCCTCACCCCTGGCAGCCTCAAAAGCTGACTTAGCAGAGACCTATCATTTCTGGCTCATTTTCATATGGTATCTCAGCTGGTAAATTTAGGGGATAATAACTTCCAACAAAGCAGCAGTGATAAGTACCTGGGTCTGGTGACCTTAGTCACTGGAGCAGAAGCAGCCAGGACAGGATGTGCTGCATCCTTTGCCCCACTGCCTACTACAGCCTGTGGTAAAACCTCTGCTTTTACTGACCACACAAAACTGGTTTGGTAGGGCATTGCTCAAAGCATCTAGCACAGCATCTTCAGACAAAGCCAGTTAATGGAGTGGGAGGGGGAAGTCAACCTCCAAACCAGCAGTAGGCTGTCAACAGATGCATCGTGGCACTCATTCATCCAACATCAGCCTCTCCAAATATCTAAGTTAAAAAGTAAGCTTTGAAGCCAGCCTGGGAGGTAAAAATTGAAGGAGATGAGAAATTTGCATCTTTTTGTGCATTCAGTCAAAACTGCTCTTGCAAAAACACATAAAAGCCCCTAACGATTATGGATTTGTATATGCAGATTCAGTTCTTCAGCTGCTTTATGGTAAGACACAGAAACCTGTCAACACAAGCACTGTTGCTATGTTCCATTAGCATGTATTTATTTACATGACTATCAGAAACCAGCCACTTAAATAAATCATTGTTAGGGAAGTGGACTACTTAAAGAATGTGTGGCCCATTCACCCATAAAACACTAATTATCATAGCAGCACCTCTCCAATGAATCACTGCTAATGAGACACCACCATGGAAAGTATCAATTTTCAGTGCAACTTGGCCACACTGTGCATGGTCAAGTAATTGTATTGAAGTGCCTAACAAATAAAACTTTTCCATGAGAATACATTGTTCTCTGAGCAAATTAACTTGCAAGAGGCTCAGTGGGGTTTGTTTATTTATTTACATTATGAGCAAATAACTCCTTGATCTGTGTGTTGCTTGTTGCTGTTTGAAAACTTGGGTAGGTCTTTACTTACAACAAGAGGAATTGAGTCCAAACCTGTCATTCTCAGGTGTGAGGTCACATTTGTACATCTGTGCTTCCTGCCAGGAGGAAAAAAGATTCACAAGGCCTTTAAAAGTGACCCACAGAATGAGTAAGGTTAGAAGGGACCACAGTGGGTCATCTGGGCCAACCTCCCTGCTCAGCCAGGGTTATCCTAGAGCACATTGCACAGGATTACATCCAGATAGTTCTTGAATATCTTCAGTGAGGGAGAATCCACAACCACTCTAGGCAATCTGCTCCAGTGCACAGTCACCCACACAGTAAAAAAGTTCTTTATGTCATGTGATTTCATGACGTGGATATGCAAATGGAAATATTCCCTGCTTGAAATTTCTGTCCACTTCTTGGCAGCATCCAGAGGCAGGGCACTTTTTTCATGAGGCAGACAAAGCAGGTGTTTCAGATTTCCTGAACTTCTTCATTGGATTCCCACAAGGAGTATATTTCCATACACTGAAGGGGAGAAGAAGCAGTTTTATACTGGTGCAAAATGGGGCAGGACTTTGGTTCATGGGAAAAAATTCATCTTCACTGAAAAGTAGCTATCTATCTTGGATCATCTATGTGAGCCAAGAGTTCCTCCTCTGAAGCAGCTGCTGTCTACATCTCTGCCCTGACAGATCACAACAGCACAGAGAATCAGGTTATTGCCTCAGCTCATTGCAACCTTCAGCTTAGTTTGAATGGGAGGAGATGGTGCCTCTTGCTGCATAATGTCCAGCACAGCTAGAAGGAAATCTGCACAGCAATGTGCCTCCCTATCCTCCTCTGGGAGGAAAGCAAGCAAAGAGGGAACTCAGGTCTGCAGGGGACTCAGGGGGTGGCAGCCCCAGGCAGTGACAAGTTCTTACAGCAGGTGCCTTGGCAGTATATCAGGCAACTTCCACTGCAGCTGGCAGAGCTTTTCAGGGGAGTAAGCAGCAAGGGGAAAGGCAATGCTTGTGTTAAGCCAGGGAACTTTTTACACTATGCAAAGCCCTGGTGTTGGGAGGCTCTGAGCTGGGCAGAGATACTGTTCTGCCAGCAAATTCCAGGCATTGACTTCCTCCTATGTACATTAATGAGACAAAGCAGGTCTGGACTAATATTCCTGGTTAGTCCTTATCGTGTGGGCTCTAAAAAAGAGAAGATACTACAGTTTTTCTCATTCTCAGTCTATGTGCAGACTGAAGGCCTGTTGTAAAAACTGTTCAACAACCAGCACAAGGCATCAGTCAATACAGGGGATGAAATATTTCCTCCTGTCTGCCCCAGTGTCAGTGTCTGGTTTAATTTGGAATGTGTTATTGCAGAGGTATGGATATGAGCTTCTCCCACATCCTGTGAGGACCACAGCTGCACACTCACATGCATCACAGTTCTGCATGTCTCATGTATATAGACAGATTTCCCTGAAAAATCAATTTTCAGGGCGGGTCCCTGTGGGCTCTGTCACTAGCTGACAATCTTGGTCACTTTTTGCATTCCCAAGAGCATCTCCTAAGTGCCCATGGGATGCATGTACATGGAATCACAGAATCAGTTCTGTTGGAAGGGACCACAGTGGGTTGGTTATTGGTCCAAGCTCCCTACTCCAGCAGGGCCACCCTAGAGCACATGGCTCAGGATTGTGTCCAGATGATTCTGGAATATCTCCAGTGAGGGAGAATCCACAACCTCTCTGGGCAATCTGTTCAGTGCTCAGTGACTGCACAGTTAAAGAAGTTCCTCCTCGTATTCAGGTGGAGGTTCCTGTCCATCAGTTTTTGCTGTTCCCTCTTGTTTTATTGGTTTCCACAAGTGAAAAGAGCCTGATCCATCATCTTGGCACTTCCCATTCATGGACTTGAACACATCAATGAGGTCCCTCTCAGTCATCTCTTCCCAAGGCTGAACAGGCACAACTCCATCAGTCTCTCATAAATGAGATGCTTCAGTCCCTTCAGCATCTTTGTGCTCCTCCCCTGGACCTGCTCTAGGAGCTCCATGTCCTTCTTGCCCTAAGGAGCCCAGAACTGGACACAATCCTCCAGGTGTGGCCTCACCAGGGCTGAGTAGAGAGGCAGGATCAGCTCCCTGACCTGCTGGCAATGCTCTTCTTAATGCATCCCAGGATTCCATTGGCCTTAGCCACAAGAACACACTTGACTCAAATACATAGCCATGCACTACTTTTTTCCTGCAACATCTACATGAAGTAGGTTGTTTTGGAGGTTTGTTCTTGTGAGAGACCTGTGGCTATCTGTGATGTGGTTGGGAACAAGTTATCAGGGCAATTAGGTTCTTCTTTTTTCCTCAAGCAGCTGTCTCTTCCTGACTCTCTTGTGTGAACACTAGCTTTCCTGCCTTAATCAAATCTCCTGGCTCAGGTCTTTACTGCCAAACATCTTTTTCCTTTCTTCTCTGACACATAACTGTGCCAAGGCCCTTGGTGTACTATAAGAGGATAGGTATTTAGTAGTTTTCCAAGTTGAATAGACACTTAGTGGGCATCCTGCCTGCTTCACTCCAAAACAGCATAGCCTTGTGAGTAGGATGTTATGGGGTCTGATTTATTACAGATTGATTTATCATGGATTCCAGCAGATGACATGAGGCTGGAGCTGTGGGTCCTTGTCCTCCAGCTCTCAAGGCTCTGTGGCCTCAGCCAAGGTAGACTCACAGCTCTCACCCAGGTCCTGTTCACATGTGCTGCCCTTTGTGGCTGCTTAATTGCTTCTGCCACGATCCAGTGTGTAATTCAAACCCACATGGTGGGCAGCTCTGCTTTTGGCAGGACAGGAGCCTCCCCTGATCCATGAAATACTTCTGGCCGTTGACTCCACGGATCAGGTTTCCCCCTGTGGAAAGCTGGAGGCAGCAGTGGATGTACACTTTGTGGGTTGCTTTTTTTTAAAACATTCATTTCTCACATAACTGCCCCTTTTCAAGCTTGGAGCTGGTCCAGGGAATGAGACTTACCCCCACATTCTAAAAAAACATCGTATATCTTTTTTTCTGAATTATACACCCAAGTGAGCTATAAATGGAGAGTAACTGCCATACACAAGAACAAAGGGGTTTGCTAAGCAGTGATAAATAATAAATTGCCCAAGAAAAATGCATCCCCTACCTTGGATTTTATTTTGCTTTGGCTTAGCACAATTTCCAGAAAATTTTTGGCAATCAGGCTGTCATTATCTTTTCATGACTGAGGCCCTAGGAACTTGTCCAGCCCACAGTGAGAGCCCTTTATGTACCTACTAATGTGCTGGTTCACAGACAGACAGAGGGAGGATGCTGATCTGAATAGCAATCAGATGCCAGCGTGCACCGCCTCTCTACGAGAGCTGTGGACATTAATAACGTCTCTGGGGAGTGGCTGCAGCTGTAATAAAGAAAAGATATCTGCAGTGTTTGCACAGCTCTCTTCATTCATCCTGATATGTAGTGAAGTGTGATAATAAGGACTTTACAAAATCTAACTGTCAGTCTTGGGGGGGTATTCATCATGGGGTGGGAAGACAGAAGAAACGTTTGTTTCTGCTAAATATAGTTGGAAAACAAAGATATTCTTAAAAGTGACCCTTTTTTTTTGGGGGGGGGTTATTTTTTGTATGTGAAACAATGGTCACAACAGTCTTTTCTGAGTATAACCTAAGGGGTTTTGATTTGGAGCTCTGATTCTGGAGAAATGTCACATCACAGACCTGTGCACACGCTCTAGTTCTCCATCCACAACAACCATTGTGATGAAAGCAAGTTCAGAAAAAATAATTGCTTTTTCAAATACAACAAGAGATCAGTTACATGCTGAAAAACCAAAACTGGCTACCTGAGAGATCTGACAATGTTATAGATCAGCTTCTGCAAATGCAGCATGTCCCACATCAGGCCCTTTGTGCTTCCTCTGAGATACCAGGAGCTGAGCATCAGCAGCATACACAGGTGAAGCACAGGGGACTTGCACTGGTGCATAACCTCCTGGAGCTTCAAGAGCTGTTCACCTTCACAGAGCAAAGCAATGCCTCAGGTTTCCCTCTGAGAGCCACAGGGATGTGATCCCCAGTGCTTCCCTCCCTGGAAAATGCAAACAGATGCCCATGGGTCAGGTCACAGCCAGGCTCCAGGTCTTAGTGTTAAATCACACTTCATCAGGGCCAGGCAAACACAAGGGGAGAATTGAGGCACGGCTAACTTTGAGCCACAGGGATGTGATCCCCAGTGCTTCCCTCCCTGGAAAATGCAAACAGATGCCCATGGGTCAGGTCACAGCCAGGCTCCAGGTCTTAGTGTTAAATCACACCTCATCAGGGCCAGGCAAACAGAAGAGGAGAATTGAGGCACAGCAAGGCTAACTTTGCATTATTTTTGCAATCTAGGATTTTTCTTTTGGTGGCTTTTGGGCTCTTAACTTTTCATTTTTAATGTTGCAGCAGCATAGACACATCTCCTTGCTCCAAAGATGAGAGAGCATTCAGAAACACCAGGACAAAAGTGATGTGCCAGCTTGGTGACTCATATCTGTGACTTGCACAGCAGGTCTGTCTGTCTGAGCCTCAGAAAAGAGGAGGAGATACATCTCTGCAGGGGCAGCCCAAGGAGACAGAGATGACAAGGTACCACAAGGTACTTGGATCACCAGAGAATCTCCTTACAGCACAGTTTAGTGTGCCTAAACTTCAGTTTCAGGGCAAAATTACCATTTTTCATTAGTGGTATCACTGGGCAGTACTAAGAACCTGGGGCAGCTCCAAGGCCTCCATCACAGGAGAGGTTTTGGTGGCAGTAAATGCAAGATGGGAAAGTGTCTGTGGATGACAGAATTGCCACTGTAATTAAATGCAAGAAAACTTACATGAATACAAATGTAAACAAGCAGAGTGTTGAAAAAGGAAAACTTAATGTCTCACAGTAATGCTGCCAGGTCTTTTCACAAGTTTCTGGCTAATTGAGACTTAAACAAAAAAATCTCAGTTGCTGCAGTCTTTTGATTGTGGGAGAATCTCATCTTTCACTTCAAATACAATACTGCTAGTCCTTTTGGCTGAGTATAAATACCCTGAATTTATGACTTAGGGACTCAGAAACTAAAAGACAAATAAAAGGAGCTCTGCATTTATTATTTTTAAAACTCTTTTGACTCTTAATTCCGCTGATGTTTTCCAGTCCTGTATTGCAGTTTCATGAGGGCTTCGTTTTTAGCTCATCTGAGCATTTTACACATGCTCAGGGTAAGACTTTTCTCCACTAGCAAGTGTGTGACAGGCATAAGGGTAGGAGCAATCCCATATGCACATATTAATGCCTCCCTACATTTTCTGAAGGTATCAGCAATGGGGATGTCAAAACAGAAAGTCCCCAAGTGTAAAAATGTCAGTGGTTTCTTGTATGAGCTTGTTGTTTCCATGTTGGGTTGGGATTTTTTTTGAGTTTATGACAAGCTAAGATGTAGCACTGGGCACGTTCTCACCACAAGTCCCCAGGCTGCCTTTGTGCAGCCTCAAGGATAGTCTGGGGCAAGAAGAGCCACACAAAACCAGTCTGATATGGGAACTGGTGCTCTCACAGAACTGTGACTCCACTGGCTAACACTCCTGTCTGGATGGCAGGAGCCCTCCACCACCAATGCTTCTCTTCACTGACAACAAACAATTCAGAGAACAACACGATTCCCTCGTCTGCTGGCTCATGTTTGAGCTGGTTCCAACTCCCAATTACCCAGGCTTGGCTGAATTCAGAAAGTGTGTCTGAAGTGCAGTAACAGCAGCCAGGCATCCATCCCAGACAAGCTCTGCCAGTCACTCCTGTGGCTGTGTGGTGGGGGATTCTCCCACATCCCTGTCAGAAACATCATCTTCCTCTCCACCACATGGAGGGACTCAGCACATGTCCAGCAAGGGTTGGGAGGGCACAGTGGGGAGGATGTGTAAGCCATGGCAAAGGGAGCTGCACCAGAAGCAGTGAGCATTAATGAAAAGCAGGATGCAAACCCATCCATCCTCATCCCACATTTCCCAGCCTCGGAGACAGTACCTGATCTAATTGCAAGGAAGGGTTTGCAGGATGTGTGGCAGGATAGTTGGTGTTTGCTTACATGCTTTTTTTCCATGCCATGTTTCAAAGTCCACTTAAATCTGAGCAGATTGCAGTGTCTCACTCCAGCTAAACATACCTGTGCCTGTGCAGGTCAGCAGTTACCTTTGTGCTTTCACAGCAGTGCAGACATCTGTCAATCCTCAAATATGTGCTTCAGGCCTGGCTTATATATGTCTAAGTGATTAATTAATCTCTGTGCAGCAACTGGAAAATGTAAAGTGCTACATAAAAGATAAGTATTACTATTACTAAATCTGTACCCGACGAGTGTGACTTGACATAAAGTGACAGGTTTTATCTTACTCCTTGCTACTATCTGAAAGAGGCTATTGACAGCACATTTCTGGAGCATAATTTATTCCATAGACAGAGTGGGGCAAGTGGTGCACACGAGCAACTCACGCGGTGGGAAGCACTTTGCAGACAGAATAGGTGATGGGTTTGGTTTCACACATTGCTCCACTACCTGTGACTCAGAGGCCCCAGTGCAGGGGCATCAGATGGGTACACTGTGCTCCCTGGGGAAATTTGGACTCATAAATCAGTGCAGCATATGGTACAGAGCCCCCAGCAGTGGGGGTGGGGTTTGCAGGAGTGTGGCAGAGAGGAATGAGTGTGAGTGGAAAGCAGTGACACTGGGGGTGCAGGAGAGAGGGACATGGATTGAAGGGCATGGAACTGTTGGAGTATGTTGAGAGGAGGCCACAAAGTTGCTAAGAGCACTGGAGCATCTCCCCTATGAGGACAGGCTGAGGGAGTTGGGGCTGTTCAGCCTGGAGAAGAGAAGGTTGTGTGGAGAACTCAGAGCACCTTCCAGGAGCTGAAGGGGCTTCAGGGAAGCTGCAGAAGGATCTGTGTTAGGAGCTGCAGGGACAGGACAAGGGGCAATGGGGACAAATTGAAAAAGGGGAAATTTAGGTTAGATATTCTGTTCTGGTGGTGAGACCCTGTCCCAGGTTGCCCAGGGAGGCTGTGGCTGCCCCAACCCTGGCAGTGTTCACAGCCAGGATGGATGAGCCTTGAGCAACCTGCTCTGGTGGGAGGTGTCCCTGCCCAGGGCAGGGGTTGGACTAGATGATCTGTCAGGTCCATTCCAACCTCTAAAATTCTATGTTTCTATGAGGAGATGAGCAGCTGACAGCATGGTTGGAGGTTGCAGCACTTAACCCTGTTCAGTTGGGTGTTACATGTTCATCATCTGGGTAGAAGCACCAAGGGAGGTCAGGAAGGCAAACTGGGAAGTAACACTTCTGGTAAATACATATATGAACTAATATTTACATCTATGTGCACTTGTGGAGAGCTTAGTGCTATAGGGAGTTGATTCTGACTATTCCCTCTGGGCTGTATAGTAAGATAAATATTTAATATTAACGATAATAGTAGTAAAGAGCTTTGAAAATGAGAACTCTGTAGGCAGTTACTCTTATTAATAGGAGGATGGAATGTTTGTGACTTAAAGGCTGCCAAATACTTTCAATTGATTTGAGTCTACAAAGCCAACCTGAGCACATGATGAAGGGTAGCAGCTTAGTGTCTCACTTAATTTCTTTGACTTTTATCTCCTTTAAAGAAACAGATGTGTTAGTGCTGCTGGCTTCTCTTTTGCTTTTTTTTCAGCCTTTCATACCTCTTACCATCTCTTTGCAAAATAATAAAGGAACCAGCCCTGGCTCACATGAACACAACCTCTGACTTGAGCCCTTGCCCTGACTTCTCACTCCCTGTGGCCACAGCCTAGCAACATGCACAGGTTTGGCTGCTGTAATGTGCTGGATGGTATAAATTCACCTGGTTAGTGATTTAAACCTCACTTTCTTAGGAAGTCAGGTGATACAAGGCTCTGCTCAGGATCAAGGTTCCTCCCATAACAGATGCAGCTTTTTGTTTCAGTCTTCAGCCCAGAATTCCCTCTGGTTGATCCTGTTTCTCATCTTCCAGGGTTTCCCAAAGCTGTATAGAAATTACCTCACTTTTAAAGGGATTTAAGTTAATAAATGACAAATACAGCCACTGTCAGGTAATGTGTCATGGCTTAAGGAGAAAAAGAAAGGTCACGAGCAAACCTCAGATGCAAAATATGTGGTTTCCTTGAAAAACCTCAAATACACCAGGAGAAATTTTTCTTCTTGTGCCAGCTAAGGTTTCTGGACAAGTTCCTGAGCATCACTTTCTTGTGGATCTCTTGCAAAGTCCCCAAACCTGCACTTAAAAAGTGTAGCTGGCCTCTAACTTTGTGGGAGAAACAAAATAAAAGTAGCTGTAAGGAGAAGGGTAAAGAAAAACTTATGAGATTTTTTTTTTTGTAAAAAATTCTTGTTCACAGCTACCAAGAGTATGTGAAAGTCCTTGTGTAAAAGCAATGAGAGGGGACAGAGAGAGTACCAAATGGAGCCAAATGCAGGGGAAGTGTGAGGAAGAAGCAGCTCTGTGCTGCCAACATCAAACTGGCATACTACTTCTTACAATATTCCACATTTTTTCCCTCATATTAGCTTATTTGGTTATCATCCTAGTTGTCAGCAGCAATCCCACACAGGTTTTGCTTGGCAGTCAAAGTTAGTTATACCAGGGAAAACTGGAAAGAAATTTTGTGTGATCCAAACTTAGTGGAAGCAACACAAACCATGGCAGGCAGTGAACATGGTGACCTGGAGTCACTCTAGGGCCTTCAGTGATGAGCACAGAAAAGATGTTATTTTAACCTGCTGAAGGTCAAAAGCAAGACAGGATCTTAATAAGTTCCTAATCAGTTGCCTCGTTATGCAAGATTTTGGACATGGTCCTGAAGTTCATGCCAGGGTTTAACACAAAGCTCACTGACTGCATTTAGTTTTAGGTAAAACTTCGGCATTAAACCTCTCATTCTCTTAGGAGATGTGGCTCCAAGCTTGACAGCCACTGAGGTGGTCTGTTATCCCCAGGTGGAGCTACAGGTGCCCAGGACACTTCTTTAGCAAGAGGAGATGGGGGAAGGCAAGATGGAAAGCAAGGATGGAACCCTGAATGGGGAGGACTTGCTAGTCCTGCTTTTGCCAGTGATATGGAGGAATTGGGCAACTCCAGGCAATGGAGGAATTGGGCAACTTCTTCTGTTGGGCACCTGTTTTCACGTCTGGTGTCAAAATTCCAGTTTCAACCCATTTTCCTTCCTATCTACAACCTGTCCTCTTGTCCAGCACTTGGAGCAGGAGAGGTGCTGTGGGGGATCTCAGCAGGTTTACTGTCCTTGGCAGCCTCCTGCCCTGTGCCTATGCCTGCAGCTCATTGCTGCCAACACTGCCTCCTGTAATGGGGGCAGGAGAGAAATGCTAAACTCTACCTGAAAGCAGCTTTCTTGTTCCCACCTTGCATCTCTTCACATGCTATTCAGGAGAGCACATAGGGGAGAGGTTTTTAGCTGTCTCGGCATCCCAGAAGATGTTTGGGGGGTGGTGGTGGTGGGTTTTTTTATTATTATTTCAGAAAGTTGCTTTTCCACTTCTTATTTCACTGTTTTATAGCCAACCTCTCTGAGTACATCACCAGCTCTCCATTTGCAATGGACTGTACGTGCTGCAGAGTTATTTGATTCCGTATCAAACTGCAATATAAAATTATTGAGTGGCCTTATTGAAATAACTCTTTGGTGTCTCTCACATTCCAATATTGGACCTCTTCCATTTATTTCTGTACAGTCCTGCATTTGGAAGTAATTTGTGTCTTGGAACAGCAACTTGAAATTATTGGCCAGCCTTGTGTATAACGTAATGAGTGCTAGACATTTATAAGCTTAGCGAGTTTGTCAGGAGAATATCAGCTTCCGCTCCTCACCCTATTACCAGAGGTGTTCTGGCTGACCCTACAGTTGCCCCAGAGCTTTAGTCATCTAGAAGTTTTGGCTTGAAAATCAATACAAGTTTCAATGATGTTTATATATCTTCAGCCATAGTAGAAAGCTGTGGTCTCTGCATCCATCTGATCTGGGAAACAACGTTATCTAATAGATGAGAGAGCAGACAGGAGCTCAGCTGGCTTAGGCATGCTCTGCTGAAATGGATTTTGAGACTCTAGATAGAGCATTTAGTTCTTGTGCTCCTTCTGTGGCCTGTAAAATGGGTGAGGTGGGTGTGAAGAGGATAAAGCAGGGAGCAAAATTTCTTCTTCTTGAAAAGCGTCATTAGCACAAAACTCTATATGATGTGTAGTTGCACACATGGCAAATAGATGCTGCTATAAGAGATGCTTGAAAGAGGGCCTGTCTAGACGTGGAGTTTTGCACTACACTTAGGGACATCCCTGATGGGAGATGAGAGAGGCAGGATCTGTTGTAATCCATGCAAGAGAGACATGCACACACTATTATGAGAAAGCTAGAGAAGCCATGCCATGGGCTCAAATTCCCATGGAGAGGCATGACATCTTGCTTTAGCTGATTCCAGTGATATAGTGTGTATATGTTACTTGCATACCACCTATCAAAAAATCCCCCTAGGAAATGTGTCAAAAAATATGATAATTGGTCCACTTAGAATCATAGACTCATAGAACCATCAGCGTTGGAGGAGACCTCTAAAATCATCAAGTCCAACCCTTCACCTGTCACTGCTGGAACTCCTAAACCCTAAACCAGATCCTCCAGTGTCAGATCCAGATTCAACACTTCCAGGGATGGTGACTCCACCACCTCCCTGGGCAATCTATTCCAGTGCCTGAACACCCTCATGGGGAAAACATCTCTCCTAACATCTGACCTGACTCTCTCCTATGTCATCTTATGCCTTTTCTAACACGGTGTACTCAAACTAAACAGATGTGCCTCCCTTTCCAGAGAAATCTCCATTCACAGTTTGAAAAGTACTTTGAACATACAGCCAAGCCACTTGATGTGGAAAAGGAAATGTTAGCAGAGAAACAGGTCGGACCTTGTTTTGTTATAATTCTCTGAGCATATAGTAGTCATTGACCTACAGACACAATAGCTATTGCCTCAACAGCATTTTTCAGCAGGGTAGATAAACACTGCAAGTGAAGAGTTGGCTCCCACGTCGGGTTGTGTTCCGTTTCCTGGACAGATGATGGCATTGCAGCCCTGCTGTATTCTGCAAACCCAGCCAAGGTACTCCCAGAGCGAGATCTTGATTTGATTGTGCTATGCACGCTTTAGCAGCTTAAGATTTTTGCCTTTTGCTTTTCATGTCTTCAGTGAAACAGATGAATGCTATAATAGCTGTACTTTCTAAAAGGAAGACATGAAATTCCTACATTTATAATAAAAAAGTGTTACCAACCTCATTGTAATTCAGACTTGAACTGTTCACCCTGTGCACGTCCAGAAACTCATTCTCTAATACTAGATGCAATGATCTCTGGAGGGAAGTTTTCCATCTGTTTCCTTATGATGTTAAGCTGTTAGTGCTGTTCATTATTTATTACATCTACTGGAGTATGTTAAGCTATGATTTTCTTCTTGTCTGGTATTAAGAATTCGACTTGGTTAGTGTAAAAAAAACCCCTAGGATTTGCATATTACACATTGATATTTAACGTATTTGGGGTGGGGGGAGATAGGGGACTGTAATTGCTCCCAAGCTGCTTTTGTGCTAGTAGATAATTTATATTTAATTCAGTGATACAGAGCTAAATTAACCACTTAAAATGGAGATAAATATAGACGTGCTATATATAGGTGGAATCTGCCACCATGCTCAGATTAAAGAGCATTATCTCTGCTTGATTCAGTGGGACTACTGCAGGGTAAGATGCCCCTCATGATGAGCAAAGGAGGCAAAATTGGGCCCACCATAGACACCTATGGGTATATATTTCACTTATGTGAATGAATGTGAGAGAATCATCTTAATAATATATGAATATGCAGTTACCAATGTGCACATCAAACAAAAGCTCACAGGAATATGGTGTATTCTCTGCATTTACACATTTTCTATTACAGGAAAGTATGGTGGACTTTGGTTATTATACTGCTCTATGCAGAATAAATGACTAATTCTCACTTTGGGGTGAAGAATGGTTCAACCCCATTCTGTTTCTTCACAGAAATGATTGCCTTTTTCTGCAGATAGAATTCTTGTTGAGTTTCCTGTTTCATCAGTGGTTCCATTAACTACTAACAACAGTTTAGGTGTCACAACATAGCTGGGAGGGATAACACTTGTGTTATTATTTGGATCAGGAAGAGCTCTTTACATCCAGCATCTTGCTCAAAGAAATATCTTAGAAGATGTACAGAAATAAGATCAGTATCTTATTACACTGTAATTAAAGTATCAGTTCAGGCTGTGAAACATTATCTAGATCAGCCATTGAGGTTACTCTTAACAATACTGATTCCTTTGGAATAAATATATGTGTTTCCAAACTGCATAATGGGAAGTTTTTGCATATCATTCTCACATGTAGTGTCTTTTGATGTGATGGAGAATTGTAGATGAACTGAAATGTTCACTTCCCTGTCATGTAGCTGGTTCTTTATCATAATATAGATGTTATTAAGATAAAATCTGTCTCTCCATATTGTAGTATTATAAAACTCAGAATTAGAAATGCTTTATCATTTCTGAAGAACAAAGACTATGTCTACTTTAAGCAATATCAAAGTCAGACTACCTTTATCTGGGGAAACATGAAGGAAAGCACCAGTATTTGCCAAAGCATAAGTTAATTCTTGTCAGACTTAACACAGGATGTTTGCAATTACCAGGTGAAATAATCACCAAAGGATAAAACAAATAAGCTTTTCTAGTGCTTTTTTTTTGAGCACTTTTATTAAGTGGTAGCAGCAAACACCTACCTAAGATTGCTTGACCTGCTCTTTTGAGTCCTAAGTCAAATGCTTATGTGGACTAAATCAACACTCTTTGGCAGGCAGTGGAATTACATTGACCAACACCTTCTAAGGTAGAAGATACTTATGGTGGTAAATATAAAGGTGCTCTTAGCACTGCAAAAATTCTTGCTTTTTCACCTACTGCAGATCACCTCTGTAAGACTTCACCCATTGGAACCACTTTGGAAAGAAAGTTTAGATTCAGCAATTGATAGATAGTGATATATCTTCTCACAGCAACATCATGCAATGGTTTTTTGAAAAGAACCTGGAAAATTGTGGTTAGTCACCATACAGTCATGACTTTCTCCTGTAGTCCTCAAAACCTGTCCTCTGTGCTGAGGGTCTGGAGATCATGTTTGTGACATGTCTCTTACAGACACCAGCTCCTCTCCCTGTTCTCCAGATAGTTTAAAATGGAAGTTGAGGTACTAAATGAACATGGTTGGTATGTTCATATGGTATGTAACATACCTCGTGTATGTTACAGCCTTACTGCACCATCATTCTGCAAGGAGCATGTTTGGTCCACCAAATCAGTTAGCTTGTAGAGGTGGAGTCATCTTCAGCCATCCTTCCAATGTAGCTGTTTTCTCTCTAAGCTGGACACATTCTTTAGTTCTGTCTGGGTATTAACAAACCCTTCCAAGAGTTGTCAGCACACTGACAGGTACTCTGGGGCTGTATTTCTCCATGTTCTCACATGACTATATCAATGGGTTATATGATGTGATTATCTGGTTAGTGTTCACTAACCAGATGTGATTATCTGGTTAGTGTTCAGGGGTGGTTCAGGCATCTCCAGGTCAGACATTCCCAGTGTCCAGGCACTCAGGCAACAGCAGTGTTCATGTCATTTCAACCATGGCCAGTTTCTGGAGCCCTTAAAATTAACCATTGGTATCAAAGTGATTCAAGCTCTGTTTTAAATGTCTTTGGGATTTGCTTTGTTTTTACCACATTTTGATAATCAATTAGACAAATGCAAGTGTTCACAGTGATTAGAATAACACAGATTATACAGTATGGTTTGTAAGCTGCTCTTTCATCACAGAATTACATCTGTTGAGCCTCACTGAGTTTACCTGAAAACCTTTTAGAACATTTGATGTCAGAAAATGATATATAAAAGTGTGGAGGCTGCTTCCCTGCTGCTAGCAGGGATTTACAACATAACCTATGGCAGTTGCTGCGTGTTGCCCTGTATTAAACTGGATATGAAGCAACGTGAACTCACCACAAATTAAATTGTATTCATATTGGTTTGGAAGGATTCTTAACTATTAATATAGATTTTCATTATTTTTTACAGTCAGTTCTTCAGTATTTTAAGTTAATCCACATCATTAGTTCCCAGAATCATGGACTCTCATAAAATCATAGAATCATAGAATTTAAGGGTTGGAATGGATCTGATAGATCATCCAGTCCCAACCCCCTGCCCTGGGCAGGAACACCTCCTCACTAGATCAGGTTGCTCAAGGCTTCATGCAGCCTGTCCAAACCTTAATGATTCTATGACTTTATAATTACTTCAGAGAACCAAGCACTTGCTGGCAGCAGCTTAGATGACCTAAAAACACTGTTCAGCTCCCTGCCAAGGTGGAGCTACCCCCTGCTGCTAATTAAATATCCAGCCATGTCACCCCATTTGTAGATGTGGAGAGTGCTCTGGCTTTCTCAGCCTGAAGACGAGTTCCTGACCATGTTAAAAAGAGGTGGGATGGAGGATGGGCTAGCAGAGAGGGATAGCCAAGAGTGAGACAGTAAGAGCAGCTACATGAGTGCTTCACCCACATACAGGCCAGGGAGGCTGAAGGAATGAGGTTGAAGTTATTCAAGACTATTGAACGCTCACTTTCCATTTCTTCAAAAAGACATCTGAGAAGACACAGAAATAAAAAGCCTCCCCCAACCCACTCTCTTCCCCTGATGTCTCCTAGGCAGAGAGCATGGCAGAGCATAAACACCAGCTCTGCTCAGGCAATAAGGTGTGACAACTCACATAATTATGTGAGAAACCCAAATGAGAGACTACTTCTGAGCTTCTTAGGAAAGTACACCATAAGGACTAATAGTCCTGGATTTGTCAACCATGTACTCATGTGTATATGAACAGGTTTATTTATTTTATCTTGTCAAATATGCTTTTAGCAGGTGGATTGCACCATCATAACAGTAGCATTGAAACCACAACTAACATGGCACTTACGTTCTAACCCCTTATTTTCAGTCACTTAGAACTTTCTGAGAAAAGCAGCTTTTGCATTGATTTATCATGCTCCACCTGGGACCAGACACAATCATTTTGCCGACGAAAGGGAAGTTTTATTAACATCCAGCCAGTCACTTAGCCAATTCAGAGTTGTCTGACTGAGAAAAAGCCTTTTTCACTTTTAAATCCAGCACATAAATTCTAAGGGCTAACTCCAGATTTATTTAGTTTAAAAAAAAAAACCCCAAAACCAAACCAAACCTAAACCAAATTCACCTGACTCAAGTGGAGTCTTCAGCTGTTGCCTTCACGAAGAAGAAAAGACAAAGTTAAAAATAACCCTCAGCAAATTTGCAGATGACACTAAGTTGGATAGGAGTGTGGATCTGCCTGAGGGTAGGAAAGTTCTACAGAGAGACTTGATCAATGGGCTGAGGACAACTGCATGAGGTTCAATAAGGCTCAGTGCTGCTCCTGCACTTGGGACACAACAACCCCATGCAGCACTGCAGGCTGGGGAAGAAGTGGCTCAAATGCTGTTCTCCAGAAAGGGACTTGGCAGTGCTGGTGGCACAGCTCAATAGGAGCCAACAGTGTGCACAGGTGGCCAAGAAGGCCAAGAGCATCTTGGCCTGGATCAAGAACAGTGTGAGCAGCAGGACTAGGGCAGTGCTCATCCCCCTGGACTGGGCACTGGGGAGGTCACAGCTCAGTGCTGTGCTCAGTTTTGCACCTCTCACTTTGAGGTGCTTGAGAGAGTCCAGTCAAGGGCAACGAGGCTCATCAAAGGTCCAGAAAACACGTGGGATGAGGAAGGGCTGGGGGAGTTGGGTTTGTTTAGCCTTGAGAAGAGGCTCAGGGGTGACCTCCTGGCTCTCTGCAACTCCCTG